>NW_017295960.1:696816-703337 GCF_001594075.2 Trachymyrmex cornetzi
AGGACTATCCGATCAAATTTATCGGATTTATAGGACTATTCGATAAATTTGATCGAATAGTTTTATAAATCCGATCAAAATCAATCGGAAATATCCATTTGTTACTTTTTGAACGGACATTTTTCTCAGTGTATATATTAAATGAATATACGTTTCACTTCAACTTATTACACCGTGTGCATCAATTCAGAGGGTCAGTGTTGTTCCATCAGGTCACTGAAAAATCTTACACGCTTGCACGAAAATCCTTCAATGACGTGGTAAAATCTTCCACCAGTAATCGCGGACGGAATACAGTTCGCACCTACCATCCCAGGCATATCTGGGGGTTTGTGTATTTCGAAATGAAGTGAAAATTACAAAAATAAGCAAATTTACTAGCATATTTTTAATTTCACTGATCAACATCTAGTGAATTTGCTCACTTTTCTAATTTTCACTTCGTTTCAAGATACATAATTAATCCTTTATGGAGCGAACTGTACCTGAGGCATTCCACGTCAAACCGGGCATCTTTGAAACATCATTTTTAACTTTTTTTAAAATTTGCTGACATATTCTACAGATAAAAATATGAGACACATGTTTTACGAAAAAAATTTGAGATTTTTTTTGTGAATTCACGCTTGTAAGTTGTAGAAATTCATAAAAGACGAACATTTCTTTCATGTGAATAATTCAAATTATTATGTCGTCGAAATCATTAGTCGTATAAAAAAAAAATGCAAGAGACTAATTTTAAATTGTTTTATGGATGAGTTATTTTTAATTTATCATTTTCATATAAATAAATCATTTTCCATTTGTTTACAATTTTCATTATCATTTTTCATTATTAACTCACTAATTAAAAAATTTTGTACGCAGTTGGAAAAATGTGTCGAATTTAATATAAATCGCACGATCTACTTAAATTTTTGTGTTAATTTAACATAATATGAGTATGTTGAGTGATAATACTGATACTATGTTTATATTTCAACAAAAGTAGAATGTAATCTTGAAAAAAACTTGAAGAGAAGTAAATGTGCCTATTTGTGACCGTGACCCTATTTGTGACCACTCGTGGACTTTTATTAAATTAATCAGAAGTTTTAAGTAATTTATCTTTGCAAAGGGTATTTATTACGTTTAACGAATAGTTAGCCATGGTTTGATATATGGTTTCAGTGATATTTGACTAATAAATATTCATGAAAATGTGAAATAAGGTGCTCGTGTCTCCATCAGTGGCAGATTGAGCACATGTTTGTCGCCATGTTAGTAGACGGCGTTTGTCACGGAACAGTCACATTTTTGTTATGTCATCCGGGATAAAACGTTGAAGAATACAGTTTTTTCGTAAAAGTGTCAGTGAATACTTAATAAATATTGTGCTATGCGCGGATTCTAAAAAAGGTTAGTAATTTTGAACATATAGATGAATGTGACAAATAGGTACAACAAAACACGCATATTTCCATTTGTGACCGTCTCAAGAAAATTAGTCATAACATTAAATATCGCTGCTCTTTTTGAAAAGAAAACAATTAATACTCATCTCTATATATGTTTATGGACAAGTATGAGTTGCGTTTGTACGAATAAACCGAAAATATTCGACGTATACTCGAGAGAAAATTTTCGTAACTTTTAGACCACTAATGTCCATTTCCACCAATGTAGATTAACTTTAATCTCGGTTCAACTTACTCTTTGTCTTTTTTTAATATTTAAAACTAGAAAAAGACGAAGAGTAAGTTGAACCGAGATTAAAGTTAATCTACATTGGTGGAAACGGGCATAAGTGGGACATCGTGTGTTTCGGTACCGTGTATTTATATGACCACAGCTTTAAATTATTTGTTTACAACTTAAGCATTGAGTAATTTCTTTGACCAAATTAAGAAAGCTATCATATTTAGTGTGTGCTGTTGAGTTCAAATTTCGTGCCCTGTACTACAGCGAGTAACTTGTGGCCATAGAGCACGAAAGTACGATTGCAGCGCATGTGCGCATCGTATATTTTGTGGCAGTGACAGATTTTCTAAATAGACATTAAGTTTGATTAAAGATACATGAAATATCAGGCTAATATCTCTGTTCACAGGATAACGCGACGCTTTTTTTCTGTCAAATCTTTATTTTTACGCGAAAACGCATCGAGTGAGTATATTTTTATCGATATTTGAACGAGAAATGATCGTCAACGTGACATCAAATTGACGTCAAGAAAATTAATCCGCCGGTCACAAATGCGTACATTTACATAGTCCGCTATTTCTTTTTTTATTTTTATTAGATTATGTTTAGAACTTCAGAAAAACATGTTTTTCGATACAAAAATGATTAATCTTGAGTTCGGTAAAATTTATTCCTAATTTTAATTATTTTTTAGTATTTTTTATTCTTATTAACTCATGCGACTATCTTACATGGTCACAAATAGGGACATTTACCTTATATGTACAATCAACATAATTACTATGGACAAAATTAATATATAAAATGTTTCTTTCACTTCATACAAATACAGGGTATCTAATAATTGTTCTAACAGAGTTCGTGGACATGTAGAGCGGACTAAACTGAGACGGAAAGTCTTCTACTACCATTTATTACCTTGCAATTTTCGCATTTTAGTTAACAAGATATTAATTTCTAAAAATTGCCGAAAATTGGTCTTCAATAATTTTTTACTCAAATACTATCAACTTTACAGAAAAACTGCAAGAGACGAAAATTATTTATTTTCTTATCACAGAGCTCTAAGAATTTTTTAATATCGTATTTTCTCATGTTGGTAAAAATAAGAAAATGCAGTATTAAAAAGTTGATAAAAAATTCTAAAAATTCTATAATGCACTATTATGTTGAAATGTGTCGAAGTCAACCAGAAGTTTCTTTTTATCCCCTCTCTCAGAATATATTTTATATGCATGTGCGAAATAAGATTCACGCACCTCGAAATACACTGAGAAAAAAAAATTGCTGTTTCAAAAAAATATTAATTGATTCATCAATTTGATAATCAACTAAATGTAGCGATCACGGGCTGCTACAATGCCCGTGACCGCTGCATTGTGGCGATTCATTAATCAACACTTTCTTAAATAATGGTTATCCATTAGAATTCCTCTTTTCTACTATTAATAATAGAATAAAAGCGTTATCATTTAAAAATAATTTTGATAACATCAAAATTAATGATAATGCCATTTCTGACTCCATGAAGAAAAATAAGAAGTTTTTTACTATTCCATATTTTTAAAATGTTTCAGAAAAACTTTAAACCATAAATTCAAGTTTAATATTATATATAAATCGTTGAACTCTTTAAATCTTTTCATTAAAACTGGAAAAGATAAAATTAAAAAAAAGAGAACGTTTACATGTTGTCTATCAAATTAATTGTTCTAATTGTAATGCTTCTTATGTTGGTCTAACTAAACGGAAACTTAACACTCATTTGAAGGAACACAAAGCCGATATAAAAAAATCTTCTAATACAATACAAAAGTCAGAATTAAACAAACAAAGTGATACATTGTGCTGTCCTGAGATTTTTATGCTTATAATTAAAAAAATAATTCCCCTTCACCAATATACCATCTCTACCTATTGATTTCCCTCTCCTTTTCTTTCAATATGTATAAATACTGTCGAAAATTGCTGATAATGTCACTGTAATTACACGAACTTGTGTACAAAGCAGTCTTACATTGGGTTAAAAATTTTTCCATCTAAGTTAATATTCATCTTCATACCAAATAATAAATAACAATAAAATTAAGGTTACTGAGAGTCAGCGCGGGAATGGGTGCGAATAAGTATTAATTCATGTAAAATACTTCAAATTGATAGATGATGTGCAGCTTTATTCCGAAATCTTGAACATTTCTACTCTTTTTGGAGTCATCATCAGCAAATTATATATAATATGTAATTATATATAACGCTCAATGTTGGTTAAACGAACTGTCCTTGATGAGTCACTATCAGATTCTCAAAACTGAAGCGGAATCTCGAACAGATATCAATCATGTCATGAAGTTTGATAAAAATAAATTATCTAATTAATAAATTAATCGTGCTGCGAGCACCTAATTGATTAACAGTTGACAATTCGGAATCTCGAATGGTTCATTTATCAAAAGGGAAAGGATTACGAGCCTAAGATTAATCGTATCGATTATAAATTAAAAATTGAAAACGTTAATAAATAAACATGTCATTTAGTTAAAATATAAAACTTTAATTTGCCGATAATAAACAAACAAAACAAAAACAAACGTTTCGATCTATGTTGGATCATTATCAATGTTAAAAAAAATAACGGTGAAATTATTACACAAAGAGAAGATATATAAACATAATAATTAGTTCTCAATCGCATTTAATTTCCATTCAAATCATCCTCTCTGCCACAAAAAAGGCACAATTATTAGCTTTATAGACAAAATTACTTCTTATCACATTCTCGGTTCCAACAAAAAAATTTGATACACGCTATTCATATTTTCCTTAATAATTGTTATCCTCTCTCATCTATCTTCTCTACAACTGAACAAAGATTAAAGTTCCATATACATAATAAATATATTACACGTAATGTACAAGTTAAGGATAAATATTTTACGATTCCTTATGTCAAATCCATTTCCGAAAGTTTCCTTCCTATTTCCAGTATGTTTCATTATAAACTAGCCTTTTGTGTCCCTAATATATTAAAAAGTCTTATTAAGAGAGGAAAGAACAAGTTAGATTTTCTATCTAATCAGAACGTAGTATATAAGATTTCTTGTGACGATTGTGAGGCGAGCTATGTTGGCCAGACTAAAAGAAAATTAAGTACGAAATTACACGAGAACATATCTCTTATTATATTAAGAAAAATACTGGTAGTCCTACGGTCATAACCGATCATCGTATCAATTTTGACCACAATTTCAGATGGAACAAAGTGAAAATTTTGGATTGTGAATCTTCGTACAATAAAAGATTAGTGTCTGAAATGATTCATATCAAAAGACAGAAACAAGATTTTAATAAACAAAATGAGACTAAAACGTTACCAGAATCTTATTTACAGATTATACAATCTCTCTCTCCTTCTTAATTATATTCTTTCTCTTTTTACTTTCCCTCTCCCCATTTCTTTTTCCCTCTTCTTTATTTTTCCCCCTCTTACGTTCCCCTTCCTTTCTAGTTTACCACATCAACCTTCTTGCTTAGAATGTCGATTTTATATTGTCTCTGAACATCTGAGAGAAATGACTCAATTTTCACTCTCATCACATTGTCTAAGAATAGACGACTTTTAATATATTTTGACACATTTATAAGGTATTTATTCTCGTTTAATTTAACTGCTACTAAATTAAATATATATAATTTATGACTGTACATCGCACAACTTTAATTCCTATTAATGATTTTTAGTGTATATTTCTTATTACATTATATTACTTATTTATTTCTATTCCTTTCTTCTTAGTTTGTATTTTTCTCATTACATTGTATTACTGATTACTTATATCTATTACATTTTTATATTATATTTGTACTTTTTAATAGAAACAATAATCATGTTGTTTATACTCTACATACATAACCAGAGGAATACATTGTTATCGATAACAACATTCTAATTTACTATTAGGTGTACAACTTTGCTTCCGTTGTTTTTTTTCCGAAATTCGAGGCTTTATTGTAAAAAACTGGTTATATATTTGTAATTCAAAGTATTGTCCATCGCTGGTCATTACTTTCTCCCATCTTTCGGACAGCGTACGAATCCCGCGTCGAAAAAACTGGTCATCTTTTGAGGCGATCCACGAATCGATCCAATTTTTTATTTCTTCATAATACCGGAAGTGCTGGTCAGCCAGGCCGTCTGCCATTGATCCAAACAAGTGATAGTCAGAGGGAGCAACGTCTGGAGAATACGGCGGGTGGGTTTCCAAGTATGTCTTGACCACTTTCACAACATGGGGTCGAGCATTGTCATACTGCAAAATCACTTTATCGTGTCTCTCGTTGTACTGCGGCCATTTGTCTTTCAATGCTCGGCTCAAACGCATCAATTGCGTTCGATCGCCTGTGATTGTTTCAGTCGGTTTCAACAGCTCATAATACACTACGCCGAGCTGGTTCCACCAAATACAGAGCATGACCTTGGAGCCGTGAATATTCGGTTTGGCCGTCGACGTGGAAGCATGGCCGGGAACTCCCCATGATTTTCTGCACTTGGGGTTATCTTAATGAACCCATTTTTCGTTCCCAGTCACAATGCGATGCAGAAATCCCTTCCGTCTTTGCCTTTCAAGCAGCTGTTCACAAGCAAACAAACGCCGTTCAACATCTCTCGGCTTCAATTCGTACGGTACCCAATTTCCTTGCTTCTGAATCATTCCCATGGCTTTGAAATGGCTTGTTGAGTCGCTCTCAATGATCGTGCCAATTCTTCTTGATTTTGACACGAGTCTTGATCAAGTAATGCCTCCAATTCTGCATCTTCGAAAACCTTCTCTCTTCCACCA
>NW_017295960.1:703593-717400 GCF_001594075.2 Trachymyrmex cornetzi
TTATGTTGACAGATGCCCGAGTTTATTGTATGACATCTATGATCTATTTATTTCGACCACCACTTACCGCTAAAACCATTTATAGGAAAACGGCGGAAGCAAAGTTGTACACCTAATACATACTGAGCGAGATTATTGACAACATTAATACTACGATTGAGAACTAATTATTATTTTTATATATCTTTTCTTTGTAATAATTTCACCATTATTTTTGTTAACATTAATAATGATCCAACATGGATCGAAACGTTTGTTTTTCTTTTGTTTGTTTATTGCCGGCGAATTAAAGTTTTATATTTTAACTGAATGACATGTTTATTTATTGACGTTTTTAATTTTTAATTTATAACGATTAATCTTTGTGCACACGAGTCCTTCTGACGAAATTTCTGATCACTTTACAACTTTCATTTTTTTTTTTAATTGACTAACATTTTAATGTTGTTTCATTTGTTATCTCGAAAAAATACTAGCTATTAACTAAATAAAAAAAAAAAAAAGTGACCCACTGTGTCTGATACCGACTGGCCAACATATCAGGAACCGGTTCTTGAATTATTCATGGTAATGTTTGCGATATGGTGCTTTGTAATCGTGGTGAGCGACCTTATTTGCGGGATAATATTAATTATATTCTTAAAGTTTTTTGATAAATTAATTTCCATATTTTCTAATTCGACATTTTCAATATTTCCCTTTTTTTATTTTTCCTTTCTTTTTCTTTTTTAGTTAATCCCAGCATTTAAATTCTCGATGTAGGGGAGGTCACCATGACAGGATAACTTTTAGTTTATATATGTTAGTTTGTGTTTGCTCTGAGGAAGGCTCAAAAAGTGAGCCGAAACATGTAAGCACGTTTAGTGAATAAAGTTTCACTCTTTATAAATGTATTGTTTGCCCGACGTCTTCTGCGCCTGACTCCTAGTGCCCTTACTTTTTCCAATTCTTTGATTAATCTTAGGCTTGTAGCCCTTTCCTTTTCAGCTTTTAAATTTTTTGAGCCTTATTATTTTATATATATATATATATATAATTCCATCCAATCAAATATCGCATTATTTATTCCGTATCATGCAGATACAGGATGTTCCATAACGATTAGTTAATAATTTCAGGGAGTACTGAACGAGGATGAAATTTTGAACTAAGAGTTCCTTTGCCAATTTTGGTTCAGACCATATTTATTTACTATCTGTTTATTTATTTATTGATTTATTTATTCGTTAATATGAAAAATTAGAATAAAGTTTCAATCAGGATAATGCATAGCAACTTTAATCGTTAATAACTCGATAAGTAATGGTTTGAGCCAAAATTAGCAAAGAAACTTTTAGTTCAAAATTTCATCCTCGTTTACTCCCTGAAATATTAATTAATTGTTATGGGACACCCTGTATATCAGCCAATCTTCTTCGATTTATAAAGAAATAAATTTATAAAAATATCCTGCGAAAATAAGAAGGGCATATTGATAATTTTATTCTACCGCTGATTGTGCTTACGTGTTCGTAATTCCTATTTGACCTGTGTAACGGAGTAAAGAAGAACAGGTAGAGAGAACGATGTAATGCAGCAACAGGAAAACAGCAGATGCGCCCAATAATTTAATTCAAGTACTAGATAGAGGACTCCGTTGCCAATGAAATCGACGCTAATCGAGTGAATAATTATCGAATAAAATCTGGATGTGTAGTAAAAATTGCTCTGTTTTTCAAGGCTAGCGCAAACAGCACATTCAATACTGCGGAAATTGATAAATGCTTTTACTGAACCATTTAATTATTGCATGAGAAAGAAAACGTCAAAATTGGCGAATCATAAAATTGATAATTATTAATTACTGAAAGTCTCACAAATCTTCCAAACTTCGGAAACAAGAAATTGAAAGGATTTTTATTTCAGAAATAAATTATGAAAAGTTAAAAACAATACAGAGGTTGTGTACGACAAATTATAATTTAATATTTGTAATAAAAATTAATCTTACTAATAACATAAATTGTTTTAACTAATTGCTAAACTTGTGAAAGATTATTTTTATTCCGTATTACCGACAGACATCTATACGATCGCAGATCATTATTGTATCCTCGAGATTTTATATCGAAGAATATTTTTACATTTTTATTAAGATGGTTCTTTAGTAAAGTACCGAAAATTTGCGGTGTCTCATTAGGGCCCACCTAAAATTGTAAATATCTGTATAATTTGGATGAAATATTACAACTACGTGTATGTCTTAATGAAATAATAGAACATCCCTAGTAAAAATTTTTCTTCATGTTTTGTAGTGATGCATTTCGATACGAGAATCTCGGAATTTCTCGTTATCATTAAAAATAACATTTCCAAGGTTATCATTTGTTTTTCTCGAAAAAATCGGAGAAATATCGGAGAAATATTGCGACGCAAATTTCCGAATTATCACTTATCATTGAAATTCATCTGGAGACACTGGTAGTGTCTCGGTGCTAAGCTACGCGCAGCGACACTGCCGTGGCTACTTTACGCGAGTCGGCGAGTTGCGCCAGATCGAGATTATCGGATCTCAATAAGGGCTGAACCGGTCAAGTTCTAAGTGTGCTCAGTCGATTGCGACCGGTTTAAATATATAATGAAAGTGTTTCTATTTTTTTTCTACATGCCCTACGAGCGGAGATATTGCGATGCAAAATCCGAAATCTTTGACTTTATTAACGTCGTCGACCATCGACCAGACAGACGACGTTCAGACCAGAGGAAAAATGTACTGTTCATTTTTGAGATACGTCGTCATCAACCGAAAAAATGTACGATTGCACTGTCTGGCGCTAGATAGCTGTAGAGGCGTTTAGATTAGATGCCTGCACATACCAGTTGACGTTTGGTTTGAATGAATGGTTTGAATACAGTCCTAGAAATCAGAGATGCGACATTGAAGGATATGGTTTGATTGGCTGTCTAAATCACGTGATCAGACCGCCATTTTAATTCATTACTGCTATAATTAGTCTTAGGACTTACGTATATAGTCTAATAATGTACGTATAATGTATGTACTATTAAGTACATGCTATAATAAGTACGTACTAACTTTCTTTATTTTCTAACAGTTTAACTTTCCTCATGTAATGCATTATTAGCTGTCATCAACTTATAAAGGTGCCTTTTCATGCTGACGCTCATTTTCGGAGTTCAAAATAAGTTACGTGATAGAAATTAGCGAATATCAAGCGTCAATTTTGATATTGGATGCTTTTCATTTGATGACACGAAATGAGGTTTCGATGATGTTTCGAAATGATGTCTGTTTGATGTTTCGATTGCGAAAATTGGTAATTGGTAAAGAAAATGACCGAGAATTTGTTCGTTACCAATACTATTTAATACTATTTATATAATTATATATTTATAATAATAGAAATTGGTTTCAAAATGGAAATGAAAAAGGAAACGTAAGTATATACATTGTGATTGGTCAATTCTTTCTTCAACTGAGGTCTCGGACCAATTTTTAGCATCGTAGACATCAGGCTTAAGGTGCCTTTTTATTAAAAGTACATTAAAAAATGCACATAATATTAATACTCACTGGAAAAAATAAAAAAAGATATATGTGCATTTTTAAATGTACTTTTAATGTATCTTTTAAAAAAATAGATCTTATATTTGATAAGAAATAAAACATTTAAGTAGCTAGATAATAACGAGAACATAGAAAAAATAGATGTGGATTATACTTTTGATAATTATAAGGCTTCCGGTTTAGTTAATTATCACAGATATCCTGCACCGGATAAAACATTATTAAGAATTATAATCTGTTTTCTTATATAATAGCAAAACATTTTTAGTCTATGCTACATGTATTCCACATAACATGTAACAATATGAAAGTTTATATACATCTTTTTCTGTTATTATATTAAATAAAAAAATTATTAAGTTATTGTTCTTAATAGTTAAAAAAACAATAAAAAGAAACAGATTATAATAATATTCGAAAAGATGTTTTGTTATTTCTAGTCAAATATTATCAGATTATATTTAATATCGATGATTTCGATATTTAATTTTAATATTTCTCATAAACATTACTTATGAAAGAGTTAAAACCAGATCAGAGACAGCTGTTGATTCCGTCGCATCGGCTTAATAAAAAGTACACATTTCTGCATCAACAGAGTAACCAAAGTTAATTAAATTTAAACATTAAGAGGTCAAGATTAAACCAAATAATTAATTTTAAAAAATTAATTCTATAATATTATAGTTAAGAAAACTAATTAATATAGAGATTTACAGCTCTTAATAAAAATTAAAATATTTTATTCTTTTGAATGAAAATATAAAACGTTATAATTGTGTATTGTGACGTGACGTTTGCACCGTCCGTCGTAAATGAAACGAGATAGTCGATATTCTTGAAAGTCTCGCGATAAAATTAGAGAATCTTGATAAGCTAAAATATCGGCCCAAAATATCGGAGACGAGAAAATCGTATCAATCATTTGTTTTTGTCGAGACCAAATCTCGGTATCGATATTTTCTCATCTCGTCTCGTTCGTTACATCACTAATAGTTGCGTTCAGCAGAAAAAGCAGCTTTGCAATTGTTGTAAAATTGAATATGATTGGTTTATACATTTAGATCCAATGAGGAACTAAGGGCAAGACCAATCATATTGAAGAATTTTACAACAGTTGCAAAGCTGCTTTCTCTGCTGAACGCAGCCATTGTTTTGTTACGTCCAGACCCCAGGATTCTTTATTTCATGGAAAACGAGAATTAGGAGGGAGGTAAGAAAGGATGTAACTGACACTGTTATCTTGTGGTTTATCGCTCTGTGAATGCGTGCCACAAGTCGGATTGTCGAAAGCACTATAAGAGCGAGTCGTTGATGTGAGTAAACGCAAATACTAAGCGTTATTATGCCGGCCGAGACAGTGAAACCGTTGGTCCTTTATTTCAAGGAACTTAATCCTTTTGACCAGAAATCGTATCCATATGATGCCGGTTACATTTGACCATCTATATTTAAAAGTTTCCTCTTTTTTTATTTAAAGATCGTGGTATAGAGATGAATATGGATTTAGGTTATAAAATGTTCTCACAGGGGAAAATGTTGAATTTGGCTGCAAACTGGGAGATATGAGTCACTCGAAGCGTTTTACTGCTTCGAGTAATCATGCACGGAAGTAGAAAGAGATGCGAATCACTTGAAGCGTTCTATAGTTTATAGAACGATATCGAGTAATCACAGGAAAAGAACAAGGTGCGAGCTACTCGAAGCGTTCTACCGCTTCTATCACGTAATTTATTTTGAAAATAAATGTCTAGCGTCGGCATGAAAAGGCACCTTTATAAGTTGATGACAGCTAATAATGCATTACATGAGGAAAGTTAAATTGTTAGAAAATAAAGAAAGTTAGTACGTATTTATTATAGTATGTACTTAATAATAAAGGCCGAGGAAGAGAAAAAAAAAAGAAAAAAGGGGGTAATAGTCGAAAAGTTGAGGTAGGAGTGAGCAAAATAAAGAGAATTGAAAATTATAATAGATAGTCGTCGTTAAGAGAAAAATTCTAATTACTTACACTGTTTTTACGTTTGAACAAGAAGCGAGGTCAGCAACTGCGATGTGAGGAGTCCTCGCGAAATCAGTGATTCCGGATGATCCTCACCAGGGATTCTTTGTGAAATGCCGGATATCTTCTAAGTGACACTGCGATCTTACTCCCGATTGCAAAATTCCGCATTAATAGCGTTTTCGGCCCGATCGGGTTTGCACCAACCTGGGTTGGATTAATCTTTCGATGTCACACGCTCTCTACCAATAAGAGAGCACAAAACGCCATTAATCCAACCCAGGTTGGTGCAAACCCGGCCGGGCCGAAAACGCTATAAGTTATTCAAACGACCGACTACTGTGCTACTATGTTACTGTGATTTAGTACCCTTGTGAAGGGTTCTTATAATATATGTGAACGCGATGCGTTGTTTTTTGGTATTTTATCTTTGTTGTTCACCCTTTTAGGAATTTGGATTTCGAGATATAGGAGTAACTAATGGAATTTATTTAGAACGTACATTAGAAAAGATTTCTCAAAAATAGGAATGATTAAAGTTGTTTGTTTATGTGTAACTGAAAAGGTAATTAACCTTATTCATAAGTCGTAGAGCCACTAGGCGTGCACGTTTTCTCGAACGAATATTGATAATTAATATAATTTTTATATGATGCTTGCAATGTCGACTAGTTAATTCGTTTGAAAATCGATATTCGATTGACCGTGTTGTTGACTCTCTAGCCTAAAGATATCGCAAATTATTCGTAATTGAAGAGAGAAAAAGTAAATAGTTCTCTACGAAAGAAAAGAATTGTGGAGTCGTCAGGACACGTAACAATTTATTTTTCGAGATTAAATTTATATGCAAGCTTATGTACATAAATTCCAGAATGACAGACGACCTGTTACTTTTTTGTGATCATTAAAATCAAAATTTTTTAAATTATTATAATCTCGTTTCTGAAAAAAGTCTATGATAAGATTTATGTATAGTTAATAAAAAAAGTGTATAGCCTTATCTCCGCGAGCCTTATCTATCACTAAATTATATGTAAAAGGTTATATTTTTTAATATTTTTTTTCTTACTTGTTTCATCGTTAATCCGTAGAATTTTGCACGTCAATATTGGAACTTCAACTTCATAAAAAATTTGACATTTCTATAGTAACTTGATTTACTAAATAAGAACCTCAAATACTTTCTTACTTTTACCTTTTTTTTCTTTAAAACGATGATAATTGATAGTAATCAAGAATTATCACGTTGGCCGAAGACTGAACAATTCTCAGTTAAATTACTTGATAACTGATCTGATCTTGGAATATTATAGTAATTGTATCTCGCACGCTTATTTATAAGTTCCCTACCTTGTTTTGCAAACTTAACGCCACATTAAAAAAAAAGAAGTTTATAAAAGGAGAAACAGTCATAAAATAGATTCTATACGTAATAGCGAATTTGATTGTACTATGACTCAGTTCCACAAATCATGGTTAACTCTTAATTGAGGTTCAACTTATTCATTTTCATGAGAAACAAATTAAACCTCAGTTAAGAGACGTGTAGAACTGGGCCTATGAGTAATCACTGAGTCAATTAAATTTACTGTAAATAATAACCTTCGTTTCTAGTTGCTATGCTGTTCAGCGTAGTTTATATATAGTATAATGCAAAACATCGAAGCATTAATCGAATTAACACGAATTGTATAAAATATTCTTATGGAGAAAAAAAAAACCTGTTATTTTATCTATGCCTTAGCCTAGTATTGACCGCTAATTGAATTTATCTAAACAATGAACAAGAATAACACCAAGAATAAATTAAGATAAAATGAAAGAAATATATGCCAATAAGTGTCAGCGTGAACGTCGGTGCGTGATAATAATATATTTAATTATTAAGTTACAGACTAAGAGAGAGTAACCGCGTTTCACGTATTTTTCGATGCTCATCTTTACCGTTTATTATGCTTTTTTTTACTTCTGTCTTCTACTATTTTATTTTATATTATAATATATATTTTACGTTATATTTTATTTATTATTTTACGTGCGGTATTACTATAAATCTGTCTTCTGACTGTACCTTTGATTAAGTTCGACATAACATTAACGTTTATCTTTACTTACTTTGGACTCTTTTTACACGACTTTATTTCTCGACGCAATTTTTAATTTGGTATAGACGTATATTTAATCTGTTACTGTGATTTTATTGTTTCGCATTTCGATACACTTTACTAGTATTACTGTAGTTTTATCTTACTAATGTTTTTACCGTTTAAATAATTTTATATACAATATACACTGAAGAGAATAAAATTGTGAACGTGTTTTATGTATGTACTGCGAATAATAGACTAAATATTATAATATTTATATTATAATATTATAATATTAATATAAATATTATAATATTATATTGTAACGCACACCGATATATGCATTGTTTCTTATATTGTCTTATCTTCCCTTTGATTTATTTAAATTTATCTATTAATAAATCAATTACATAAAATTAATTTTTTATCCATTGATTTCGTCGAAAATGATTTTATATTAAAATGAAATGTAGATCTTGTACCCTTGTGTAATTCTGAAAAAATTCTCAGAACTTTGAAAAGAAAAACAATTTTTATCTCTTGCTTTTTCTATAAAGTTGATAGTGTTTAAATAAAAAATTATTGAAAACCAATATTTAATGATGATATTTAGTAAAAAATATCTTGTTAACTATTGCGAAAATTGCAAAATGGTACAGAACTTTTCGACTCAATTTAGTCCGCTCTATACCTGCCCACGAGCATTGTCGGATGAATTATGGGACACCCTGTATAAAAGAGTAGATATATGTAAGAAAATACATACCGTTGCCATCTCCTTTTCGTGATATTCTCGGACGTACGATGCATGACTCCAAGCACGTTTTTCTTGAGCTTTCGGGCTCGGCGTCCAAAAAATTAGGATTCATCCGATGCAACATTTTAGACTGTTGATCCGAGGAATGTCCAAACACGATTTATAATCTGTAATAGTAGTAACGTCTCTGTGTCCACGGAGTGGGGTCCATCCACGGTATGACAACAACTATATACGTTTTAAATACGTTTATACATGTGTATAGAATTAAATAAGAATTATTAATTCATACGCATTTATAAATGTTAATGCTTTGGCTTCTGGTTAAAGTGCGAATAACAGAAAAACTACGTGATGCATAGATACATAAAAATGATATAAACAATTTGTGTTGCAAAGCTTAAATTTATGAAATCATCGGACAATTCGAAATCGGAATATTAAAATAGTTGTAACTCGTCAAATGCAACCTTTGCCATAATCATTGTCATCATTGATTTATCAAATGAATATAATATTAAAACAAATTAAATTAATAAAACATGTAAAATTTATATTATTATAATGCTCAAATAGTATGATACTTTGTAGTATTTTTATTAAAAATAATGAAATTTTTATTATTAAAAATATAATTATTTAAAAAAATGCATTGTGTTAAGCCTTAAACACAATGCGAAGGGATAGCGATAGCGATAGGAATAACACGATTTCAACCTATCAGAAAGTGTATATTCCAGTGTATCTGATTTCTGATAGGTTGAAATCGTGTTATTCCTATCGCTCTATCGCTATTCCTTCGCATTGTGTTTAAGGCTTTATGATCTATTTGCGCACTATTAGATTCCTACGCTGTACAGTATTTTTTTCTGTCTCACACAGATTTTTCCCCGCTTTAGAACTTCTTTGCGATGTTACTGTTGCATAAATATAAAATACATATATATATATATATATTTTATTACGTTAGAAAATCATTTTAGTCTCTACTTTTTTTACCGATATTTTACGGAGATATACAGATTTAAATAAAGATCCGTGAAATCTAAAAATTTTTTACAAACTTTGCAAAGTTCTATTTTACGTGAATAAAAACCACATAAAATGCAGATTATAGTTTTAGAAAGAGTGAATCTTTACCCTTTATTTGCGTTATACTTGCTAATTATTATGTAACTTTTTTCACCAAGTTATTAAATATTGAAGCAGAAAACGTCTTTTATATATGCACTGAAGAATTGTTTGTTATATGTATATTAGGTTGGGCCGAAAAAAAATTGTTTTTTTTAAATCGATTAGGAATACCCCCCAAAAGTTAGCTATAGACTTCAATATGATCCGGGTAAAATTTCATCAAAATCGATTAATATCTTCAGGTTACTCCTCGACTTTGAAATTAGTAAGTTTACGCATTTCTTAGATACATGTGTCAAAATTCGAAAAAATGTTTGAATTTTATTACAATTTCAATTTAAATTAGACCTGATAAAACTCAGTCAAACCAGGGTAAAACTGTACATAAAATAATATTTCAGATTTACCTAACATTGGCAACAGGAAAATTTCATAACAAAATACAATTACATTTATTAATATTTATTTATTAACATTTGCTTATATGTACCTTTAAAATACATATATACTAATAAATAATATAAAATAAAATAATTTTTATTTTATATAATTATTTTATAATTTTAAATATACATACAAACAAATGTCAATAAATAAATATTAATAAATATAATTGTACTTTGTTATCAAATTTTCCTGTTGCCAATGTTGGATTTATTTAAATCTGAAATATTATTTTATGTACAGTTTTATTCTGATTTGACTAGGCTTTATCAGGTCTGATTTGAATTGAAATTGTAATGAAATTCAAATGTTTTTTCAAATTTTGACACATGTATCCAAGAAATGCGTAAACTTACTAATTTCAAAGTCGAGGAGCAACCTGAAGATATCAATCCATTTTGATGAAATTTTACCCAGATCATATTGAGGTCTATAGCTAACTTTTAGGGGATATTCCTAATCGATTTAAAAAAAAAAAATGTTTTTCGATGTGTGTGTTTGTATGTATGTATGTATATGTATAAACTATGACACAAATATGCATAATACATACTTTATAGATACACTTGTAGAAAGGAGATGTGAAAGGACATGTGCTTCGTAGAAAACTAAAGCCGTATCTTCAGAACTGAAAGCCAAATATGTAAAATTGTACATCACGTGATGCTTACGCTTCCTGAGTTGAACTGTTGATCGGCAGGTCATCGCATTAATTTTAAATCATTATGACGGTAATTTGATATCGAGTTCTATAACTGTAGAGAACTCAAGATAAATGGCAGGATCCAATTGGATTACGTTAACACTATTCGGGCTGTTTCTATAATTTGTGACTTTAATTTCATTGATATATTTTCTAAGAAAAATTGAAGTCGATTTTTTATTAATGAATCTGTTAAACAAAAGCATATATATAATTGACTTAATAGAGGTTTAGTTACCCATTTACTTCTCTCTTATTTTCTTGAAACTTAATATTCTCTGATAATCTTTTATACACAGTACACAAAAATAAAAGAAAAAAGATAAAAAATTATTAAAGATATTAAAATATTATATTAAAGAGAGATATTAAAATAAAAATCAAAATAAACGTTAAATAAAATAGTAAGTAAAAGTAAAATTTATAATATCTGCCAAACACTAAAATGAATACTTATTATCAATTCTAAACCACTTAAATATTATTTAAATTAAGCCATAATCCAAATATGTAAGAGGATAATTAATTTGGATTCCTACGCTCACAAATTTAAGAAGTACATAAAAAACATATGCCTTTCTTAGACGAGCTAACTAAATATTGTAAAAATTATAAATGTAGCATTTAAAATTCATATTTTCAAATTAAAAAAAGAGGAATAGAAATTTAATTTTAATTAACATAAACAGAAGCATCTCTTTAATTTTGCTATTTGAAATTTTTTGCGGAAAATTTGAAAGATGATAAAACTTGAATTGAAATTACGTAGCGTGTTCTAGGCTGTAACGAATATTGTAATAATATACATATGTAAAATGTTTTATTTGACATATATTTTATTTATTTTCTTAACAGACCATTTAAATATTAAATACTTGATAATCAAATATTTAGGTAAAAGAAAAGGAAATGAATATCCAAGTAATTTTTCGTCTCAGGCTGTGTTCCAAAATTTGCTGCCAGTACTGAAAATCTATAGTGCACGTGTTGTAAACTATAGATTTTCAGTAGTAACAGCTAATTTTGGAACACAGCTTAAATAAGGTCCATTACACATAAAAGTCGTAGTCGTAATCGTAAAACCGTAAAAAGCAAACGTAAGGTTACTGTTATAAAAATTTTGTCTGTGGCAGCTTTAAAGGCCATGGCACATAAAAAAAACTTAAGACGTAAGATTTAACCAGTAAGCGAATCGGCCAATTACAATAGAGACCATAAGACTATAACGTAAGCAGTAGTGAATTCAACATGTTGATTTCCTTATTGCTTAAGTTTTACGTCTTAAGTTTTTTTTATGTGCCAAGCTACCTTAAAGGGGCCCGCACACACTTTCCGTAAGTCCGGATCTACGATAGCTGTTTTAAGCCTTAAGCCGTAAGAAATTGACCAACTACAGTCAAATGCGAGGAGAATAATTGATTGTGATTCGTCCATTCTTTATGGCTTAAAGCTTTAAAATCTATTATAGATCCGGGGTAACAGTAACCATAAGACGTACCGTAAGAATCAACCAATTACAGTCGAGAATTCTTTTGAACTCTTAATTCTGATTCCCTAATTTTTACGGTACGTCTAAGTCCAGATCTACAATAAGTGTTTTGAGCCGTAAGAATTTGACCAATTACAGTCGAATGCAAGGGGAATAATTGACTGTGATTCGTCCATTTCTTATAACTTAAGGCTTAAAAACCTATTGTAGATCCGGACTTACTTGGTTACTGTTAGGGGCTCCGCACAATAAAAGGAACAGAGAACAGAGAATAAGAATTTCAACCTATCAGAAATTGTGTATTCCACAATATATAATTTCTGATAGGTTGCAATTCTTATTCTCTCTGTTTCTTGTTCGTTTTATTGTGAGGAGCCCCTTACAGAAGATGTGTGCGGGCCTCCTAATGCCTTATCCTTATGACCAACCAATTGGAAGACAGTTACGAAACTTATCGCTTGTCTCGCAGTCAATCAATTTATCGCTTTTATGATCTTACGATTATAACTAAATTTTTACATACAATGGCCTTAAGCCTTAAGTTATAATATCTCCATGTTGTAAATATATTCGTTACAAATTCGAAACAAATGTGCGACTCCTTCGTTAACAGTAATATAAAATTCGTTTCTATATAGCAAAAAAATTATTATCACAACTATTAACTTTTAACATATGAATCGTCAAAATACGCGACATAATATTATAGGGCGTTTTTGCAATATCGTTTATCCTAATACGGTAAACGTTAAGATCAAGTTATCTTCTTCAAGTTAACAACTAATTAAGAAAAGGGTAACGTGATTTTAGCGTTCACCGTATCTGGATTTACGTTATTGCAAAAACTCTCTATTTACTGTGTTAGCTTACGTAATCAATAAGAAAATCAGTATAACCTCGATGCGTCCCTTCAGAGACACATACAATTTTTCACATATGTGTATATTAGAGGAAAGTCGCCGATACCGACATACCACTTTGTTTTTAGACAATATTTCTTAAACAAAAGGTAAAAATAAAACTTTAAAAACGTAATTACAAACTGACAACTGTCTTCTATCAGATAGTATAAGCAGTTTTTATAATACTGTTTGCAATTTTGCAATAATTAAATTTTTCGTAAGTTATGCAAAAATGAGCGTCTGACAAAATGGGCTCCAAAACTGACACAGTAGGCAGTAATGCTACGTCTTCCTATTCTTTTTCTTTTACAAGAATTATCTATATAAAGTACCTATAAGTGAATGTATATAAGATTTTTCAGAATCGTTTTACTTCGTTATAAAACATTTTTATTGAATTATATGCATATTTACTTTATGCTGTTCTGCAAGATGCAAATATGTAACGCGATAGTTTTTCTAGAGTTGTTCCATATATGCCACGATTGCCTTCAGCTCCAATAGACTTATTTGACACTATAAAGCAACATTATAAAGATTAAGTTAGCTCATGGTCTGTTTTACGGACAGTTGTGGCGGTTTACGCTGCTCCCCAATTTTAAATTAAAAATCGTATTATAAAAAGACTAAGAGAAAAAATAATATAAATAAAACTTATTTCGGAAACTACAAGTATTTAAAATGACGTAATATTATCAATAATATAGTCACTATTATTTAA
>NW_017295960.1:717610-723187 GCF_001594075.2 Trachymyrmex cornetzi
TGTCACTTTAGGAGACCTATATCAGTATCAGCGACTTTCCTCTAATAATCATATATATATATATAACAGATCAAACTTACAAAATTAATCAAGTATACAATTAATGGCTATACAGAGTCAAACGCTGTTTTTCGGTGCGTAAATTATGTACAATATGTCTTTAATACAACAATTTCGAACGTTTCAGTCCCATTGTTTGGACTATCATCAGCGATAATATAATATGCAAAAAACTAACTAATGTTGGAGAGAATGGTGTTAGAACACACAAATATAAAATCTATAGTCATCCTTATATTCCAACAGAGGTAAATCCATCACTTGGTGGAATGAAAGCGTGACACAATTATTTTAAAAAACGTTGGAAGAATGTCTGTGAAATATGTAAATCCAGCATAACTCTAAAAAAGGAAACCTTTTACTTAATATTATTGTAGAACGAGCTTACCTCTGTTGGTCGACAAAAACACAATTTCATAATTGAAAATGTAAAAGTGATAACGTGTAAAAGTTATAACTTTCGTCTTTATAATGTCAGTAACTAATGAATCCTGACGATGTAATGAAGACTGTTCGCATTAAACGATATATATATATAGACAAAGGTTTAGGATACATTATTATTTATCAGTTTGTCTAGAATATTCGCGTATGACTGATCAAGACCTTCGGTGTCTGTTTGTAAATTAAGTACGTTTTTTTGTTTCAATACAAAGCATTTCCGAGATCAAGCGGTTATGATAGAAATTCTCGCAATCAAGAACATCAACATTATTCCAATCGAAATCATAATTGTGCTCCAATCTATGGTCAGTGATAACAGATCTAGAGGAAGTATTCCATCGTATGTTACTCCGGTGTGTTCATTAATTCTGGTTTTTAATTTTCTCTTTGTCTGACCAACATAAGTTGCATCACAATCATTGCATTTTATTTTATAAACCACGTTCTTTTTTATTTCTTGTGGAAGAGGATCTTTATGAACTTTGATAAAATTGTTCAATTTATTAATGCTAAAAAAGGATATTTTGTAATTTATACCATTAATAATACTTTTGAATCTATCAGAAAATGTTGGAATATAAGGATGACTATAGATTTTATATTTTTGCGTTCTAACACCATTCTCTCCAACATTACTTAGTTTTTTGTATATTATATTATCGCTGATGATGGTCCAAACAATGGGACCGAAACGTTCGAAATTGTTGTATTAAGGACATATTGTACATAATTTACGCACCGAAAAACAGCGTTTGACTCTGTATAGTCATTAATTGTATACCTGATTAATTTTATAAGTTTCATTAAACATAAGGAGTTAATTCAATTAATTTGTTGATATTTTATTCTATAACAAATCAAATTAACCAAGACTTCTTATGAATCAAAGAATTGGAAAGAACAAGGGCACTAGAAGTCAGGCGCAGAAGACATCGCGCAAATAATACACCTATGAAGCGTGAAACTTCTTTATTCACCATGACAGGATAACTTTTATTCACAGTTTATATATGTTAGTTTATGTTGTCTCTAAGGAAGGCTCAAAAGTGAGCTGAAACATGTAAGCGCGTTTAGTGAATAAAGAAGTTTCACAATTCATACAAGTTTCACTGAAAACAAAATTAGTTACTGCAGGAAATTAGATGGTTAAATATGGCATAGCATTTTTAATTGGCTGTAGCAACCAATTTTTGGTTGCGTTAGCCAATCGAAATCCTACACGACGTCTTCTGCGTCTGACTCCTAGTGCTCTTATTCTCTTTCTAATTCTTTATATTAATAATATAATAAGCAACTGATCGTCCCTAATCCAATCGTTAATTTTTAACACTCGGATGACTTACTTATACGAAGCTTGGGATACTTAATTTTCTTACGTTATCAATCACGATCAGACGCGAGTAAAGAAAGCAACCTAAAGAATGAATTTTAATTAGAAATGGTTTTATGTTTCAGTATTGACAAATACGGACAATCCGTGATGATAGCTCTTCACGGAATAAAGAATCAATTACAAGGAGGAAACAACAATAAAAATATCGGGTTTCCATTCCACTTGCCTTTTTTAAGAGCGTTCTCTCAACAATTGCACGGTTCGATAAAAGAAAAGAAGCTCAATGAAAAGGAGAATCGTTTCTCGTTTCTCTTTTTTTTTTAATATTCGTGTCGAGAGATTTGACTTTTCGTAGCTCGGTTATACCGGTATATTAAAACAGTCTTTTTTTGCAGCTTCAAGCCCAGTTTTTCGTTATCTGGTTAACTTGCGATTAACCTTAACCTAATGTTTCAACCAATGCTCCTCAATCTCGAATTTCGCAAAGTCACAAGTCGCGGCATTTTCAAGACCGAAGTTCAAAGTTCTTGAAGTTAGATTTACCGTTAGATTTAACGTCATGTGGAGGTTACGTAAAGATTATACAGAAATTATTACTTCTTGTTTTTATCTCGAATTTGAAACAAAAGGAAACATTTACTTTTTGCGAGACTGTTGTTCAAACAATTAAAAATGTTAAAAATGTCCAAACGGAATAATAAATCACGAAAACATCAAAATGACATTAAAATAAATTTTAAAAAGGACATTAAAATGAATAGAAAAATAATTGAAAGAATGACTTTTAATGTTCTTTTTGTAGTCCTTTTGACATCATAATAACTTGTAGTTCTATACTTGGGTTATAAACCGTGCTGCAAGTTGTCTCTGACGAAGGAGAATATTCGTCGGTCTTCTCTATACGATAGGCATATGCACATATGAACTACACGTTGCATATTGTGTGCAAATGATATACAAATGATGGCATAGTCTGGCATGTTCGTGTTCCAACGTAATATTCTCAGGCGTCGACGCGACGACGGAAGGAAGAAACGTTCGTCCGCAGTTTTTCGATCCCATGAGCAGCATCACACAGTGTACGAATGTAACATTCGCTTATTCCGAAAGCCGCTTCAATGCCGTTCTTTGATTCCTTCGCGTTTTGCCACGCGCGAGGTATTTCTCCTTGGATATGTAAAAGGCACAAAGCCGGCACAATTCCGCGATATGTAAGAGATGTTCCGTATAAATTTACGTATTTATTTATGCTCGAAAGGAATACTGCAACGCAGAGGAAAAACACGTATCTTATGTCGTAACATCTTCACGTTATTTATGTGATATGAGAGATCAGTAATTAATTTATCTATAGCGAATAGTGCGTGATCCGTTACGCTATCACGTCGAGGCGACAAGCAAATTTCTTTCACTTCGGTTAAGAAATAAAGGGCAGATAGAAAAAAGAAGGACATTACAAATTTCATTATACGTAGAACACGGTCGTATTATGCGTATGCGTCACGTAAGTGACGAAAATGTAAATCGCATAAGTGCACGTTGCAAAGCGGAGGAGGTGCCACGAACATCCTGCATGGGAGAACCGATGGAACTCGATCTTCCGTGAAATCGAATTGTGACGCGGTTTTTTCTACGTGGTCGACAAGGAACGAATGTCAATGTAAACGTCGCTTAGCTATGTTGTATTCCGCAGCCGCAAGTCGTTTCTGCACCAAGAAAGCGCTCTTCTGCCGGGATGGAATGCGAATGAGTGAAACAACAAAACATTGAGACATTTCGCTAGATATGTATATATGTATATATTATGGAAGATTCGGCGTGACTGAGACTCTTTTCCATTTGGATAACCAGATAGAAAACACGTACACCAGACAGATTTGTCTGGAAAATCAATAAAAATGTGGTGTATACTTTGATTGGCTCAATCAGCATTGCACACATGTTCGTTATTTAGGTTTAATCCTTATGGGCTTTCTACAAAATAAGCCATTACCTAAGTTTTAAATCTTAAGCCGTAAGAAATTGATCAATCACAGTCGAATGTGAGAAGAATAATCGACCATGATTGGTTAATTTCTTACGGCTTAAGATAATGACTTGTAGAAAGACTATTAGGTCTTCTACAATAAGCCATTAGTCATAAATTAGAAATCAGAAGCTAAAAATTGACGACTGTGACTGTTCAATTTTTAGCTTCTGACTTCTGATTTATGACTAATGGCTTATTGTAGAAGACTCATATTAGTCGACGAGAACACAGATTCTTGCCTGATGCATAAGGCATCAAAAAATTAATAGTCTTTTAATTATTTCATGGAAAGATTATGCGTTAATACATAACAAAACGTGTAATACATAATTTAATACAAACGATGATTTTCCGGTCCTTTAATTATTACACACAATCATTCGTGTCCCGCATTAATTTTCATCACTTCAACAAATATACAAAAATTATTAAGTGGCTCTTACATATGTTTTAACATTAAGAAGTATTTAAGAAGTATTAAAAAATTGTGTATTTAAAAAAATTGTATGTAAATGTTATAACAATTACTTGATGCTCCTACTTTTTCAAAAAAAAAAAAGAAATGTGCAAAAAACGAATGACCCAATCGTGTGTACTAAGGAAAAAAGAACCTATACAAGAACACATGTACGATGATTGAATTAATAAAAATTTGCGCCGCATAATATAATTTTATTCATTTTCCACGAGACGAGTTCATGGGTATTTTTTAACTGATTCATGTTCTGTTCTATGATTCGTTAGTTTTGTTTGCCGTTTATATTGTTTGCTTTCTTAGTTTGCATTCTTAGTTTTGCTTTCTTAGTTTTATTTGCCGTTTATATTGTTTGCTTTCTTTCCAGTGAGAAATGGAATCGACGTCGATTCGATATCGATTCCATTGTCATTTCTCATTGGGAGCTTTATAGTAGGGTTGACGACTATTCGCATATCCGGATATCCGAGATAGAGATAGATCCGAGATAAAATATTTGATTGTACCGGATATCCGGATTTTTCGGATCCGAAATCCGAGATTCGGATCCGAAATTTGGCTGAATGTTGATTTTGAATCTCCCGACATCTTTCTGCGTGTGTGTGTGTGTGTGTGTATGTGTGTGAGTACACTGTTAGAAATGTAACCACGAGCTTCCTTTACATGTAAATGAAGCTGGTGGCTATGAACGAAATTAAAAGTAATGAATGATTTAACTGAAAATTAAGTTACAGTAGTTACTTAAATGTAATGAACGTGTACATTAAATTTATGAAATTTAATGTACTTTTAATAAAATTTTATGAAAAGTACATTAAATTTCATAAATTTTCATGAAAAATACATTAAATTTTATGTGCATGAAATATACTTTTTAGTTACAAATACATTAAATTTAATGTAATGAAATTAAATTCAAATTAAATTCAATTATGTAACTTAAAAGTTAATGAAATTTAAGAACATTTCTAACAGTGTATGATATTAGGTATGAGAAAGCGAGATAATGTAGAGAGAAGGAGAGAGAGAGAGGTGAGAAAGAGAGAGAAGTCTTTTTTTTGACATTGTACCAAACGCTTCAATACAGTCTCTAAAGGAGATGCACCGATTTTTGTATTTTTAAATATATGCCAGACAGTGATGCCGAGTCACTAGATTTTATACAAAGTACCGCAATCAGTGCTAGCAGCCGATTACAATGGACATATAGCTGCGGTTTTGCCCCGTTTCAATTTC
>NW_017295960.1:723251-732221 GCF_001594075.2 Trachymyrmex cornetzi
CTTTCTCATAATATCACACACACCCACACGCGCGCGCGCGCGCGCCGAAAGATGTCGGGAGATTCAAAATCAACATTCAGCCAAATTTCGCATCCGAATCTCAAATTTCGGATCCGAAAGATCCGGATATCCGGTTCAATCGAATATTTTATCTCGGATCTATCTCTATCTCGGATATTCGGAGATCCGGGATAAATCGTCAACACTACTTTATAGGCTTTGTGTCGTTTTACGAAATTTCTATTGTACTTTGCGCTTTAATCATGTTTTCATTATTGGTATTATAGCGACAGCTTTGTTGATGTCTTATCTTTTGCGTGTAAATTTTTTTCATTTGTGTTTAATTATCTGCGTTATCGTAAATTGATCTTGTGTCTATACAATCAAATTATTATTATTATTACATATGAATTGATTCCGATAAAAAAGAAGAGTTTCTAAATTTTTTCATGTAACTATATAGTTCACGTTAATAATTTTAGAATCAAATTTATGATTACGGAGATGTATCGCTCTTATCGATGTTTACATTTTAGAGATATATGTATAGGACGACGAGAGGCAAGGAAGAATTTCCGAGTTTACGTGGGAGAATCTGTCGCCTATAGTTCAATGAAAAATCCCTAATCACGTCATTCGTATCGCACCTGATGCCTCACAATGCTCAGGATTAAATCTGTGTTAACACAATTCTATCAATAACTATTAACAATTAAACCTATGCACACGATCTGTTTTTTCCTACTGGATTATCCGCGTTTCAATAAATTGTTAGAACTACATCATATAGAAGACAGAAATTTTAGTAATTCTATATAAATCCAGCAAGAAAAAAATGCATTGTGTGTTGTAAATTTTACTTATTACGTTCAGCCTTTATCGTATTAAGCTAATGCAAATAGCAGGCCATTTATTTATTATATATTTGTATATGTATACTTGAATAGTGCATAATGCAACTAGATCTCGTTGAAACCTCTAAGTACTTTTCAATGCTGGTAGATTATTCGAGAAATGTATAGAGTGAAAGGTTGTATTACTGACATATTAAGCATTCAATTATTAAATTTGTTTAACTAAAATAGTGAAAGGTATATGATAATTAAATAATGTATAATAATTAAATAATTAAGTAATTAAGTAATTAATGTGTAATAATTACGTAATTAAGTAAATAATATATAAAAATTAAGCAATCATCATCACCATTTGATGGCAGTCCTTTATGGGGTTGGTTATCTATTTTTAGAATTAAATGAATTACACATATTTTGTCATTTCTTAAAAAAATTTGAAAATTTCTTTAGATTTTCACACCTTATTATTAAAAATTAACATGCTTTGTTTTTATTGATAAATATTTGAATTGCAAGGAATTGTGATAAGAAACAAAGTTGTAGAAAATAAGAGTCTTATGCAATAAAATAGACCTGTACACAATTATGTAAATATTATTAAAGTCTTCTCTGAAATAAATGCGCTTATTATTAGAAGGAGCTTTTAACGTTTACAGAAGTCTTTTGAAAGAAAATTACACAAAAGCACAAAATATGTACGTGATTTTCTGCTAAGATAAATAAAACATGAGCAGACATATGAAAAGTTATTTCGAGAAAAATTTCCGTCATCTTAAGTAGGATACACGAATAGAGTTCCACGTGTGTGACCGCATAAATTACATACTATTTACTACACATTCTGTGCACACATAAATTACTCACTATTTATTACTACTGCATATTCCATCTAAATTTATAGACAAGAAAAACAATGCATATTACCAATATGAAATCTTAATAATGACATAAGCTCTACGTCAAAAAATTATAAATAACACATCGTATACAGACTGACATAGAAAATAAAATTCTTTGCATACCCAAGCGGAACAACAAGTTATTATAATAACAAAATGATGTCAAAATGACCCCAAAATATCATTTACAATTTATCTTAACGTCATTTTAATATCATTTCGATGTTACGTGACTTGTTCTGCTTAGATATAATGCAAACATACGGTAGTTAAAAAATTTCTATTAATTTTTTGCATCTTTTCAAAATCAGATTGATAAATGTAGGTATCATAATTAATTCAGTACGTGATAATTAATATACGACAAGTGTATTCTATTTTTATATTATATATAATTTCCATATGGCTCATTTTATTTATCGGATATAATTTATTAACTATGCCTAGATATATTATCATTGTCGTTATTTATCATTATTACGTCATATGTTGTATTTTATGCAGAAAAATTGAACCGTCTCGTATTTCTCAGGTATCCCCGCATCACTTTGTACAGGTTTGCATACACGTCGTCTCGCGTCCTCCGGGCTTCGCGAAAGCAACAAGTTTGACTACGGGTTGATCGGGACCACGTTTCTTCGCCACATTACCTTACGTAAATGTGTCCTTTCGTATTACTAATAAAACTTCTATTCCGTGCGTATCGCAAGAGAATGTGCGTCGTATCTTTACCCCGCGTGCGTCCCGGGTGCAGCATGGGAAGGATGGTGAGAGAGGGTAAGTTACGCGTCGACGTATGATTTCTCTGGCGCCCCATGAAACGCGCATGGCAGTTAGAACGGCGCGTATTTAAGGGCTGATCTCCGGCTGTTCTCGCCACTGTCACACGGTTCTCGTCCGGGCCTCACGCCGGTTATCCCACGCGACGCTTGTCTTTGCAACCCTTCGTCCTCCTTCATCGAGCCATCGTCCACGTCCACGTCCGCGACACGCCGACGGGTGATCTCCGTTATCTTCTCGTCCATCCCATCCATCCCGCGCGTCACATCGCGAGACATCCCGCGATCCTCCGCACTATCCCGTCGCCGTTCAGCACGGACGTCTGTCCAAGTCGCAAAGTCAGAACTTCGGGGATCAAATTCGAGGGTACTACATCCCTCGTGCGAATTCGCGATCCCGTTCAGGCTGACACCGACTCGCAATCTAGCGGCGCGGTCAAGGGGGTGAACGAGCGCAACGAAGCCGTAACCCTCTGCTTTTGCTAACCATCTGCTCTCAACGACCACCTTCTTTGCTATCTTCACGCTTTCACCAGGTTGGTACCGTTCCATTGAATATTTAAATCTAATGGGCTTTCTGTATATAATAAGCATTACCTAGGCTTTAAGTCTTAAGCCGTAAGAAATTGACCAATCACAGTCGAACGTGAGAAGAATAATCAATTAAATTGATCGATTTCTTACGGTTTAAGATTTAAAGCTGAGGTAATGGCTTATTGTACGAAGCTATCATAATTTTAACTCGTTTGCGCTCGAAGTGAAAGATTATACTTTTCCAGAAAAAAAATCATGCGGTACGATCCAGATTTGCGTTTTTTAAAAAACTCATGCAAAGTTATTATTATATAATTAATATCTTTTGCAGAATCTCGTTTAAATTCACAAGTCTAATGAGATGCGTTAAATGTTAACGTAGATTTGTTAATACGATTATATATGAAATTATAATATGTAGGATCGTATTATACACGGTTATAATATTATGTAAATACAATTAATATGTAAATAAAATATTTTTACATACAGAGCTTTGATATTTGATATGATAATTGAGAGATTGTTTGCCATTCTGCATAAAAGTACGCATCTATTCTGCCACCTCTGCAAAATTTAAAAAAGTTTATATAAAAATATGAGTTTATAACGAAAATACGAAATATGTTGTTAAAAACTCTTCGATATTTCTATTTTACGTCTAGGAAATAGAAACTTATACAAAACTTAACAACTTCGTATGTTGTGCAATTCAATATTTCCTGATATAAGGACAAGTTTTTATATTTACCTTTAGTTTTAGGAATCGGATGTATCCACAGCTTATTTTTTTCTAGAAATAACTCCCCATAATTTTCTAGAAATAACTCCCACAACAGGAATTGCACACCCACGAAGAATATAACTTCATTAGGGATTGAAATGTTAAAGTGGCTTTGAAGCAATTGAGCAAACGTAATTCGTTTCAATGCAGATGGTTTTCTTTTTCATTGGTTGAGTTCATTCGATTTACGGAGCAAACGTCCGTTTATTATTTATTATTGGAGTAACACGTGCGTGTTTGAAGGCAAAGTACGATCTTGTGTTACATTTATTTAAAAATAAAAATAAATATATAATTTTTCTACTACATTCCCATTTTTTAAACTAAGATATAGAAAATTATTAATTGTATAATGAAATGTAGAAAATTATAGTATTATTGACAGTAGTGTTTATTAGCTTTTTTTTGCTTCCTATAAAGATTACATTTTCCTTTGACATTTTTCCTCGAAAATTCTTGTTTGATTGACAATGAATTTATTTCACAAATGGAATTTATTTCGTGGATGGAAATCATAAAAAATGTATTTTACATACGGATCAAATATTTTACGTAAACATCATTTTAGGTGTATATTGTATCATCTACATACAAATCAAATTCTTTATTTACATAATTATTAAATAACTGTACTTTACGTCATATAGAATTTCCTAAAATTAAGAAAAATAGAAATATATCACTCCGAAAATTCCAATTTTTAATGGTAAAAATATCTTTGAGGCACTAATAAATTCTTAAATTATGAGGAAACAATACTGAAAAACCCATTTAGTTGAATCAATTAATTTCTCGTTTGTATATGGGCAAACAAATCCTTGGTTGATACAATAAAATAATTTAGTTAAAGCCAAACATTTGATTATTGTAAATAACTTTATCAGATGTGTCAATGTTTATCAGAAACAAGTAAAATTTACAATACCCGTAAAACCAGTAAAAGTTACAATAACCAATTGCTTTGCTTCAACTAAATTATTTTATTGCATCGATTAATTTCTTGTTTGGATATGGATCAAACAAATCCTTGGTTGATTCAACTAAATGGGTTTCTCAGTGAAGAGCGAGAAACTTTTCTATGAATTAAATTCGAGGAACAAATGCAAGACATTATTTGGTGCTCAATATGGAGTAGATTTTAACGGAACTTTTAATTAGAAATTTAATTACGACGATATAAGATGCCGAAGTTCGAAAAGTTGTGATAAATCGTGATCTACGATTCTTGTAAAAGAAAAATCAATTTCGAATTTTTTCGAATTTTGATGAAACGCTGTGCACACAATTTTACAATTTCAAGATTCTATACATATCTATCATGTACCAATAACGTGTGAAACATTATCACACAGATGTGAGGGTACACCTAATCTTTCAGAGAAATTCAGTTTCAAAGTTTGACGTCTTAAGCTCACATTCGAATAAGGCGAATGAAATTGATGACGAACGTTTTAAATTTGTTTGACTATTTAATAACGTTAGAACTCATCTATTTTTAAAATGTCGAACTCGAAAATTGATGTCTTGAGACATATATCAACAGGATAAATCGCTGTTGAATGCCGTTTCTCAATACAGTCGTGATAAATGAACTTAAAATGATCTTGCGGTTCGACGCGTAAATAATTAATGCGAGATGTCAGTAAATTAACGTGAGTTCATATTTTGTGTATAAATTTATTATAATCAGAGTTGCCACAAGACTAAAAATCAAAGTAATCAGAGAAATGTCAGGGAAATTAAAAATGGCCAGGAAAATTAAGAAAAAGTTAGAGATTACTAGAGTAGTTTTAATTGCGTTTATTTAGTCCGGAAAAACAATTCGGCGCGCAGTTTGAAAAAGACTACAATATGGTATATATGCAAGTACATATATATGATATATTAGTAATTCAAGATTGAATTATTTAAAGCAACAAAGATCCAGTTCGGACCGTAATAGGCAGTTACATTATAGTATTAAAAAAGTTAGAGACTTTTTCAAAATTTTCTGGAAAATTAAAGTTCTTGGCTTTAAAGAAGTTTAATGTGCGTATATCACACCTATATAATTTTGGAATACTATCAACTTAATAATTAAAAATGCAAACAGTGCAAAGTGATTAATTAGTTATTAATCACTTTGCACTGTTGTAATTGATATTGCTATGTTAAACTAATTTCTCAACAAAATATTTGGTTTTCCAAATCAATGGCAAAAATACAAAAAAATTTCAAAATATTATTGAAATTAGGGAAAATCATGAAATTTTGTCTGGAAATCAGGGAAAAGCTATAGAATTTTAGGATAGAATTTGTATATGAACTACTTCGATTATACGGGATAGGAAAGGGCACTATATACGCCGATCGTTACAAGAGACTGATTGTTCGGTCCTCGATTTGCGTTTTATCATCCTTAAAACGATGAATGCTCTGCAATACGCGCGGAATGAACATAACAGTTGGATTACAAATTGCATACCGGTATTGATTCAATCAATTCTCTCTGTACCTATATTACGATTTCTGTATTACTATCTCGCGTAATAATATACTAGCTAGGTCTGTATAAACGAGATGTAATACGGCAGTTACAAATCACTCTCATTAGCATTCAAATAAGGCAGGCCCTTAATTAATTATGTGCGCGATTCTTATCTTATCTTTTCATTTATTAGTCTTTAATTTCATCTTCCTACGGCGCGTTAATTGGAATTACCGCAAAGATAGTACGGACAAAAGGGAATAAAAAAGAAAAATCGCAAATTAATAAAACAGCTTTGCGAGACAACTATACACATTTTCTATATTTTTTCTAGCGTAAGTTAATTTTCTCAAAGCTTTCATTACTTACCCATCGTAGAACAGAAAAGAGAAACGAATTTCGCAAATCTCACAGAAGCTGTTCACTTCAAATATATTATATGCTCTTTTCTTTTTTCCTTTTACAAACGATGTTATATTATATATTGTATCTCCTCAGCCAACCTTTACAGAAATTTAATATTGGCTAATATTAAAAGATAGTAATTAATTAGTTATTTTCAAAGATGTTCTTGATTATTTTTCGTAATTCAAATAAGTGATTAATTACCTTTTAGTAATAAATCGACCAGTATTAATTCTCACCGTGTAAATGACGGTGTTCCAAGCGATTTTTCAAATTATGAATATGATAAATATTTTAAAAAGAAGTGAGTACGGACGCGCCGTTTTGCTCCTAAAAAAACTTATGGGGGTGGGAGAAGATATCCGTGAAAGAGAAGTCCGCGACAGTGAGCGTTATTTTCTCGCTGAACAGCAGATAAGGTAACTCCGGTATATACGCCGCATCTATCAAAAACTTAATTTATTCAGTATTATTTACTGTGTTTATGTAGTAAATGTATATAAAGTAAATAATAATTACAATCTTCCTACATATATTACAAGTGTTATGACATGAGGTACACTGGAAAAAAAATTGCTGAATTTTAATAAATATTTGTTTCAATAGTACTAGCGAAATATTTACTTACAGTAAATAAGTATTTACTCAAAATAAAAAAATTATGCTTAAATTAAATAAATATGTGTTTATATTTAGTAAATATTTCGTTAGTACTATTGAAACAAATATTTACTAAAATTTAATAAATTTTTTTCCAGTGTACATATTTCATATAATGCGTTTATTGTATTTAGTGCACTGAATTCAATCTGCGCACTTTGTATGCTTTGGGCATACATTCCGTTCGCTAAAAATGCCGTATATAAACAGGTGGGATATACAAGACAACAAACTAAACAAAAAATACGAAAGCAAAGCATTTGTATTTTGCTACACAATATGCTTTACTATTCCACTACACGTATGTATCACGAAATAATCACTAAGTCTTTTACACGCCCTACAGCAATCATTTTATATAGATTATTAATTTATAATGGCGTTACTTATTACAGTGACAAATCCATTCAACTCACAATAATTTTAATAATATTAACAGTAAGAAGCTGAAATCATAACACAAAACTAATATAACATAAAGGCATGTAACAGAGTACACGGAGAAAATTTTATATTAAGTTTTAATACAATTTTAAATTAGACTTTACTATGTCTTGTATTTTCGATGGACTCTCACAACATGATTCCGACTTAACTTTTACTATGGTAATACTAATTTTTATCACATAAATAAAGTAATTATTTCGTTAAGCCATATTCTAACATGAAAACAGTTAATTTTTACTATGATACGCAAATAAATTTGCTAGGTATATTTGATTTTTTAATAAAAAATTTTTACTTTGAAAAAGTGTAAAAATTACGTTATATTATTGTTTTTAAAAAAATAACTATAGCATTTAAATTCATAATTTACATGAAGACCGCAGCTACTACCACATTATAGTAATTTTAAAATGCTCTTTTCTTTTTTCCTTTTACAAACGATGTTATATTATATATTGTATCTCCTCAGCCAACCTTTACAGAAATTTAATATTGGCTAATATTAAAAGATAGTAATTAATTAGTTATTTTCAAAGATGTTCTTGATTATTTTTCGTAATTCAAATAAGTGATTAATTACCTTTTAGTAATAAATCGGCCAGTATTAATTCTCACCGTGTAAATGACGGTGTTCCAAGCGATTTTTCAAATTATGAATATGATAAATATTTTAAAAAGAAGTGAGTACGGACGCGCCGTTTTGCTCCTAAAAAAACTTATGGGGGTGGGAGAAGATATCCGTGAAAGAGAAGTCCGCGACAGTGAGCGTTATTTTCTCGCTGAACAGCAGATAAGGTAACTCCGGTATATACGCCGCATCTATCAAAAACTTAATTTATTCAGTATTATTTACTGTGTTTATGTAGTAAATGTATATAAAGTAAATAATAATTACAATCTTCCTACATATATTACAAGTGTTATGACATGAGGTACACTGGAAAAAAAATTGCTGAATTTTAATAAATATTTGTTTCAATAGTACTAGCGAAATATTTACTTACAGTAAATAAGTATTTACTCAAAATAAAAAAATTATGCTTAAATTAAATAAATATGTGTTTATATTTAGTAAATATTTCGTTAGTACTATTGAAACAAATATTTACTAAAATTTAATAAATTTTTTTCCAGTGTA
>NW_017295960.1:732842-759857 GCF_001594075.2 Trachymyrmex cornetzi
AAAAAGTGTAAAAATTACGTTATATTATTGTTTTTAAAAAAATAACTATAGCATTTAAATTCATAATTTACATGAAGACCGCAGCTACTACCACATTATAGTAATTTTAAGTATAAAATTTTCTCCGTGTAGTTGTGAGAAAATTACCCCCACCCCTTCTATTTTTTCTGATTTCTGCGACGTAAATCCCAGCGCGGCGTATTTGCCAGAGTTACCCTATTCAAAATCGAGCGGGGACACAAATGACACTCGTTTACACGCAACGCATATTTGTCGTATAAATAAGTAAAATGATTTTTCGTGTTTCTTGACTATTTTTACAAGTAAAACACATATATATAACGAAAGATTTTTTATTTAGTGTTACCTTAGAATAAAAATGGCAAATTGCTCTGCCGACGAGGTGTTACGATTTCTTTTCGTTCTCTTACAATGTCATTCCGTATATATTTTTATATTTATGAAAGTGTGAAATAAAATAATTGTGAATTATATATATAGAGTTGAATAAAAAATGAATTTTTTAAAGTTAAATGTCAATTTTTCATACAAACACTTATTTTTATAAATTTCAAAATTGTAAGTCTTCATGTCCAGAACTTAAGCATTTAAATTTAAAAAAATTTAAGCATTAAAGATCCAGTTTCGATCGTTATAAACTTTAAATTTTTACTTGTGTATTCACATATACGGTCTTAATAAATCATTTATTATTAAAAAAATTTGTTGGCATATTTTTTAAATTAAAATATATACCTTAAACTTTCTTTTTCATTTTTAATGATTAGATTCTGTTGATTTGTTCAAAAGTTACAAATTTTTAAATATATCACTACCATACTCGCATTTTGGTTTATATATTTGCAAAAATAAAATATTTAAACAAGTAGATTTGTAAAATTATGTAAAAATTTTTTATTTAGAATAATTAGGAAACTACATGAGAGAGAGAGAGAGAGAGAGAGAGAATTTTATATATTTTTTAAGTTATTTAATTCATTAAAAAAACATGTCAGACATTATAACGACCTTCGTGTACACTTAATGCGTACAAAAAACGGTGTACACGGTGAGGATTAAATTGGCCAGTATTAGATTTCTGCATAAGGGAAGGCTTTTAATCATTGCGTACATATATTACGGATCTTGATGCCATATATTACGGAATTTTAAACGATATCTCATAAAAAACTAGTCTTCGGACTTAAAGCTCGGAAATTCATTCTCATTTAAGTAAATACTGAAAATCACGCTCCCTCCGCTTTACAGTTTTAAATTGGCGCAACAGGGGTAAATCCGGGAATGACCTTATTATACTGAAACTCTTTGATCTTTCGAAAACACGTGGAAAGTTCACAGCCAATATTGCGCACGTAAATAGGCAAAGATTTTTAAGTTATATGGACTTCTTGCAATAAGTTATTAATCTCTTTTATAGAAATTTGATATTAGTAGTGACGAATTTATCACTTATTTTAAAATTAAAAATATTTTTTTAACATTATTTTTGAGATTAAAAATATTATTAACAGTATTTTTAATACTTAAAATAAGTGATTAATTGGTCAGTACGAGTATTAAATTTCTATATATAAGGAGAAGTTTTAAGAAATTAACCAATCATAATCGGTGTTATTCTTCTCACGTTCACAGAGAAAAATATTTGTTTGGAAAAGAAAGTTCTATTTACATTTATTATTTATTTCTACATTTATTTATTTCTAGAGAAAGTATTTACATTTATTACTTCATTGAAACAAATTTCATTTTAAATAAAACATATTTTGTTTAATAAAAAAATTTCAGTTTTACTGCAAATAATCTTAATTTAAACATTCACTTGATTGGACTATTCTAGCGCATAAAAAAATTTGTTTAATTTAAGGAACCTTTTCTCTATATTCAACTGTGATTGTTCAATTTCTTACAACTTAAAATTTAAACTATTTAAAGCTTAGGTAATGACTTACTTTAGAAATTATTAAAGTTTACGAAATTTATAACACTAAGGGAAGCACAGTCTTGCAAAATGTATAAGAAAATGAATTAATCAAAGTCTATATCATTTCCTTCCTTTCCATGAAGTAAGAGACTCTGATTGATTTTCTTACGCTTTATGCGTTATGCAAAGATCTGAGCACCGGCCTTATATAACTTTCCGAAAGCAGACACGATGCCGAATGCACTAATCTCTTTCGGCTCGGAGGATTGTATGGACAGAATGGGTGAATCGTGCACGACGGGTTCTGCCTCTGATACTACACGCAACTTTTGCAAGTTTAATCACGATCATAATATGGGAAGTACAAACTCGTAATTCCGCGTCCGTATCATGACTAGACATCATACTTGCATCATGGTCCGTATCAACATTCATATCGTCCATGGACATCTTCCTGTATACGGAATGACGTAAACTCTCCTGTGTGCCGCATTAAATTGCGATAGTTCTAACAAGTATGACTGCTTCGGCGTCACTATTCCGCTTGATCTAATCCTGAAACAATGCGAGAAAGTTTCGGAGAAGCTAGACGCTCAAAATGATAAGATCGATCGGTGACGTTTCGTTGCTCGTTTGACATTATCTTGTGTATGACGTACGTCTCAATGTTCGCCCTGAGATAATTTCCGCTATCTATTGATAATCATGAAATTCTTTTAGTGGTTGCTCATTGAAAAGCTCAAGAATTGTCTTCCTTTTATTAAGAGAAACAAAATTAGTCCTTTTATTGAAAGAAAAACGTTACAAAAGTGATTGCAATAAAGAAGGATTCTAAGTAGCTAAAATATCACGTTAAATTGATAGCTTCATTAAAACCTTTCTTGGGTAGTAAATTAAAGCGAACAGAGATACGAGGCTCGTTAATGCTATATTTTTTTCGTGTTAAACTCATTAAAAACTTTCTTTGACACCCACTGGCAAATTATATTTATATTTAAAAAGTATGAAAATACGGTTGTGGTGCAGTCACAAAAGACGTCTGTCTCCGTCTTAATGGACTCTTATAACGGTTTGTATCCGCAAAGAAGTAGTAGAAAGCGCCTAATTTAAAGCCTTTAAAGTATAATAAAGGTGATGTAAACAGATCCCACAATTAGATGAAAAGTTTTATCGTTAGAAGTACATTCTAGCGTTAGCTGTCTCGGAAGCGAAAAGAAGTAGAGCTTTTTTTTCACATATCTCATAAATGATTTATTCGCTTTCGAGGAGAATTTGATATCCTCTTCTTTTTCCCCTTTCTTTTTGCCGAAGTTGTTAGATTTATTGGAATCGCCCACGCAATAACATACGGATTACTTTGACGTAAAATAAAAGCAAATGACATTTGAGCTGGCGAATATGACGTAACTCAGTTATTACGCTTGTTGGATGTAAAATGCCATATAAAGCAGAATCTACGAAATATGAAGGTTTCTGGAACAAGCTGACTTCCGATAGAAGTGATGTGGAGAACATTAATAGAGGATTGATATCGACGATCTCTTTCACAATTTCTCTCCGTTGCCTAGCAACTAAAATCATTTTCGATGTCTCTCTAATAAGACAAATACCGAAATAATTTTTTATGCATTTTACAAAAATCTATGGACAGTGATGTAGTACAGATACAGGACGGTAGTAGTTAAATAAAAAAAGAGAGAATGGAAAAAGAGGGACAGAGATTGAGAGGAAGGATTACACTCTTACACTGCAGACATGAAATCAGCAGTCGAGCTAGAAAAATTGGGACAACGTAAATCAAGAATTCCGATACAGCGAACATATAGGTATTTGTTTAATCCGGAATAAAATTTTTTAAATTCGATCATTATTTTATGACTTATTGAGACTGAATGCTTTTAAGATCGTATCGAGAAGTGAAATCGAATATATCGAATATATTAAGATTATTATATTCAACATTAACATTAACAGAAAAACATTTGAAAGATATTACTATATTTATTAGGTGTTAAACTTAATTCCTGCCGTTCTTCGTCTCCAAAATTGATTTGTTTCGAAGGGAAATACCTTAATCAAAGTATTATTAATAAAGTATTATTAATTAATAATAAAGTAGAAAATGAAGGAAATTACTTTGATTGAGATATTCATTCATCTTCCCTTCGAAACAAATCAATTTTGGAGACGAAAAACGGCAGGAATTAAGTTTAACACCTAATAATTTCAATTAATTGTTCTTGGCTATTAATAGTCATTTCAGGTAGATGAGCTTAATCATTTTTTTTTCAATTAAGTTCATCATCTTCTTTTTGCTTATGAAAAAGTCAGTTTCAGCAAAAAAAAAGAAATAAAAAAGAAACGAGAAGGGGTGTCTAAAATTCTCGATCCTTTCGGATGAGGTATATATCTGTATGATTGCTTTTGGTGGCGAAAGAACTTCTCGTCATTTTTCCGCTTTCACGATATTAATATTTCATCGTACTTTCAAAGATAGCTGCGTGAAGTCGATTCGCGTAACGCATGTGTAGTATGATTCGTATGATATGTACGTTTCGTGTGAAATGTATTATTCTAGTGATATCGGAGAGGTGGAGAAGGCTTGAACATAGCCGGCACTTTCAAAGTACATGTGTGCTGTGCATATGTATAACGTTACTTGTGTATAAAAGATTCAGGGGAGATTTCAGGTATACCATATGAGGCACAGTATATGAGATATGTGTTGATGTATTCTGTCCATACCCATATCTTTCATGTGCATATATTTATTTCTTCATCTTCGTATGCTTATCATAGAACGCGGCTCCTTCAACTAAGAATTCTTTAACCCTCCGGAGTGACAGTGAATCTATTGGATTAATGTAATTATGAATTTCTTTGGCAAAAATATTAAACAATTTAATTTCCTTTATGTAACATTTGTAAATTTAAATCATTTCTATTAAAATATGTTAGAATAGTAAATTCGGTTAAGCCCGATCTACAATTGCGTAAACGTAGACGTAAGGTTACGGGAGAAGTAGTAGCAGTAAACGTTGTACAACATATTAATCTACAATCGAGTAAAGATTCAACGAACTTTCATCTTCATATTGAACATTGCTCACAACACTTTCTCCATACTCGTAATATAATGTATTTGTAATATAATAAACTCGTCAAATAATATATCATAAAATAAACTCGATAAAAGATGAAAAGAACACTTTGCGCTTCTTTCCATACGTTGAGACAAAAAGAACAATAACGATGTAGACACATGACAGCACTCTGATTGGTTCACCCTTACGTTTTACTCAGTCGTAGTCGTGAAAGATAAAGTTGAATCATCTTTTACAACACGCTTTACAACCAGGAATGGCAGGTTAAAACTTCGCTTTACAACATTTCACAACCATTTACAACTACGTTTACGCAATTGTAGATCGGACTTATATATTAAAGCTGTTTTATATTGATTTAATCTTATATGAAAATAAAATATTTCGAATTGTAAAATACAGACTTTACTTAACAGCACAATAAAATATATTGAGGATTGATTTAATCCGTTTTCATATTTATATTAAACACATATTTTTAAATCAATTTATGTATATAATTTTAATGTGCATTGGTATACATTGAGTGCATCCAAACTCGGTAAAAAATGTTATATGGACATATTTTATATATAATTATATATAATTTTATATAATTATATATGAAACATTTTTTCCCGGGAACAAATTCGCTATTAATGTTTATTCTTTTTTGAATAAATTATGTCATTTTGATTTCTTGAAATTAATTAGTGACTGTTAATTCAAATAAATTAATCTTATAAATAGATAGACTCGGTATTAGTAATTGTGTTACAAATTTTGGCGTCTCCGGAAAGTTAACGCAAGTTTATTATTTTTATTATTACGAGTTCATATACGCGTTTTTATTTTATAGTTTACCAAAATAAATACGAATATCTGTTTATATATATATATTTTTTTTTTTTAAATATACATATAATGTAAAAAATAATATAAAAATGTAAAAAAATGCAATAATGTAAAAAAATTCTCGCATGTATATTAATCTGTAAGACATTTTTTGCTTTTAAACTTAAACTTCTACGTTAATAACAATAGCGTTTCTATTCTGTTGCAAAAAAGAGCAATCGGTTTATCGCAGTATTATCTTGATTCATCTTTCCTTAATCGCTTTTAAGAACATTTAAGTACACGACAGAATCAAAAGTTTTATAATTACCTCTGGTCATTATAAATTTCTTGGAAAATTTCCGATGGCCAAAATCTCTCTCCCAATTTATTTTCATCCGCATATTTCTTTTTTTTTATCGTTGTTCGATTTTTTGTTCATGATTGCAACTACGTTAAGTCTAAAACACGTATAGGTCACAGTACAGGCAATGGTTATGCACATAAGGGAACATATACGCATATCGGAATGATTGAAAACGCACGTTTTTAGCATTGAGTCGTATTACCTACGTATTTGTCGCATCGCCAATATTTACGTACACGTGCTCTTGCAGTTGGTAATAAGCAAGCGTAAATAATGGTACAACCATCTCTTTAAATCTTCGCATTTTAATTTCTATATTTCACCAAAACGGAGAATAAGAATAAAGAATTAAATCGAATTTGTGTTAAAAATAGATTAAATCGAAATTAGACTGAGACAACGTGCGTAATGTTGATGATCTAATACAAAGGCTATTTTGCCCGAAATTATTCTTTTTTGCCCAAGCAGAATAAGAAAGTCAAAATAATGTCAATTTGATGTCATTCACTGGTTAATGATCAAATTTGTCATTATTTGTCCTGATTCGATTATATGATATTAGTTTGACTATTATCCCTCTTAGGCGTTGTCCCTATTTTTGAAAAATATTTGAAGAGCTTTATTTTTTTTATTCATTGTATTAGACCTCTTAAAATATTTATTTCTTTTTATTACGTATGTGCGATCTGACGTATCTCGTTAATCTCGTTAACTCTTCCACTCGCTTTTCTTTTCTCATTTTCCCTCTTATTTTTGGCAGAAGCTTTTGTGGGCGTCAAGATAAATTTATATACCGTTGTGCTTACTTTGCGAAAGAAGAGAAATAATTCCCAGTTAGAAATGACAATGGAATCGACATCAAATCGATGTCAATTCGACGTCGAATCGACATCGATTCCATTGTCATTTCTCACTGGGTTATTACAAGAATCATTTTATATAACTTAAAATATGCAGAAAAGAATCTATTTTAAAGATAAATAAATAAAAAGAATTTCGCGATCATTTTGGAAGATTGGTCAAGAAGACGCATGCTAGAGGTGTAACGTAAAAAGATTTTAGAATCTCTCTTGAATATTTGCATACGTCGACGTGCCTTTCTTAAAAGAGAATTTCTTGATATATGCATATACTTTTTCTTCTTCCTCTCTCGAGACTTGGAGCAGTGGTTTTATTCAAACAAATTTTACTTCCGGCGTCGTAACGTGTGTCTACGTATATTCTAGTTGTATGTGATACATAAAACGGCTCGGAGCATACATAAAACACGATTACCCCGTTCATCAACTGTGAGCGTTGGCGAATCAGCAACAGGTTGCCTATTTGCCTCAGTAAACTTTATACCACTGGAAGGCTTACTCAAATGGAAGCTCGAAAGAAAGGGAAAAGAATGTATACAAGCCTATCTTCTTTTTCTATTGCTTCATTATTCAACTTAAAACATTGATTTATAGATTTGAATTGTATTTATAGTTCTATATACTTTTCTTAAACGCGGTTATAAGATATCAGATATATTTAGGAACTTATATAAAATAATAATAAAAAAAAAAATATATATATATATATGAACTAATACGTGTTTTTTGAAAATATGTTAAAGTTTACTGATGTTAGTAAAATTGTAGGATATTTTAATGGCTCTCCGACGATCAATATATATTATTGAAGTCGATATTACACAATATTTCATTGATCGTCAGGCAACAATGTTGAGGGTATCTGTGGTACATTTTGTGAAGAAAAAGTTCTTTGAAATATTGGTCGTATCCACGGACTGACCAATATTTTACAAGTTGTACAATATATTTCAAAGAACTTTTTATTCGTACATTGTACCACACAAACCCTCAACATTATCCTCAGAGGATTGATAAAATATTGCGCAGTATCAAATATTGTTTAATAATATTGATCGTTCAGAAGCTGTTAACCCGTATCTACAGCTTTACTGGGTAAAATTGTTAAAATTCTAAATTAATTTTTGAATGATTGAAGCATAACTGAAAGCCTAATGATGTGTATAAACATTTTATTAACTTTATTTCATTGTACCAATATTTTCTCGAATATAGCGCCATTATCGTGACAGTTTTCGGTTTCCGAAGAAAAACACATAAAAAAATGTAGGAATAAAACAATCCCCGAATAGTTGCGAGAAAAGTTTTAATTTCCTTTGTCCGAGTTGCTTTGATAGAACTTTGTATCAAATTTTGATATGTTATTTAAGTAATGGAACGCGAAGTTTTCGGACGATATGATTAGTTTCTTCCTCTTACAAAGAAGAGAAGATATCGAATTTATTCGTCCTTTGTCCATTTTTGCTCTGACTTTGTTCTATTCGGCATCCATTTGAACAAAGTAAAGATCTATCTAGCAGTCCGAGCACGGGTACATTGACGTAACGCAATTTCTTTTCTCTTTTCGAATTCGTTTGTAGAATTTTCTCCTGTTCTTATCAATAACTTCTATTTACTTGGCGTGTCTTTTGGATCACGTTTTCTATTACGACACTTCGCTTTCCTTTCTCGAATGACTCTTATCGTTTCTAACATTTCTCTCGTATGTACAAACTAATTCATCTTACACGCGTCTCGATGGAATACATTTACGCTATGATTATAAATTATAATACACCATCTGGGGACGTAGTATGATATCGAAAAAGCGCGCAAGATAGAATGATGTCTATTTGATAAAAAAATTTTATTACGTCTTCCCGAAAGTACGGAAACCATTTTATACTGTTTAAAATATGCAAAAGAAGCTATTACTTTGAAAAAAAGGAAAAATATTTAAACTGAAACTGAAATAAACCTAATTGGTACTCTCTAAATCTTTTAGAGTCAGGGCTGGGCGTGTATTTAAAATATTTTTATTTGAGAAATATTTGATAAGATTATTGTATTTTGTATTTTGTATTTCTGCGGGGCACATAAAAATATCTTGTATTTCATGAGAAAGAGAGCACATGGAAATATTTTATATTTTGTACTTCAGTATTAATAACGAAAAACTGAAAGTATTTTGTATTTTGTATTTCAAATACTATAAAATTGACAATAAATCTTATTATTTGAATTACAAAATATAAAAAACTTGCAATCTTTCGATTTTAAATACAAAATACACTTATATTGCAAATACTTGTGTTTTAAATATAAAAGTATTTGAAATACAAGTTCAGCCCTATATCTAGAGTGAATCTCACTTTGTAAAGTAAAATCTCACTTTTAAAGATTGAAAATTGAACTATTCTTTTCTAAGACTCAATTTTCATTCTTTAGATTGAGATTCCACTCCAAAGAATTTAAAGTATATTCACTTCGAAATTTCCTTAACTGGTGTTCGCGAGTGTATGTACTTTAAATACATAAATGTTTCAGTTGTCTGCTGTGTGTGTGTGTGTGTGTGTGTGTGTGTGTGTGTGTGTGTGTGTGTGTGATGTGTGTGTGTGTGTGTGTGTGTGAAACTATATTCTTGTACCATTGTTAACACGTTCCTCATTCTCTGTGGCGAGTCATTTTTAGTAAATTTCATATTTGTAATGTTAAGTGGTTGCAATTTACACATCCATCTCAGAAGATACTTTCTCTCAATATCCAACCAAATAATGTTTAAAAATCCCACTTTAAATCTTGCAATCCAGAAGTAACTGTTTACAGGAGCAACTATTTTATTTGATGTTATTTGAAATATTATGTTTTAGCAACTGTAATCTGGTTATTGCTCATATACCCTAGTATCACATTTATATTGTTTAGCTACAAGTGAGCGTTATATTTTTAGTTTTATTGACTTACTACAAATATTTACTTATATTTACTTTATATTATAAATATTAAAACATTTAGTCTATGTTGTAATAATATTTCAATCACTAAACCTTTGTATAAGATATATATAAAATATTAACTTATATAACATTTCAAAAAAATTAATAGTAATAAATATTCCGCGCTGACTCTATTAGCCTTATAATCTTATTGTTATTTATTATTTTAATAAATATTTATCATAAATATTCTGTGCTGTCTGGTAAGTGCCGTGTGAGTGATTTGAAGATTATTTACTGTTGACGAAGACTTTAAAGTGTGTGAGTCAGATATTATTTTTCATAAACATTAATTTTTTAAATAATAAGAGTGATAAGGCTCAATAAATTATAAATTACTATCACATTAGAGGGCTACGAGCTAAAATTAAAATATAAAATTGGTAATGGTAATAAGAATATAAATATATCAACGCAAGTTTAGCATATAATTAGTCGCAACAAGTAAAGACAGAGTAATAAAAGAAAAATGTAAAAATATATATGATATCATACGTTTCAACCTCGATCGGGTCATTCTCAATGTTATAATACAAGAATAATTAACGATTGAAGGCATTGACGTGTTAACAACAAATTTAATTCCGGTCGTTTTCGCTTATAATTGTTTCAAAAAATTTTTATTGTAATTTGTGAAAGGGACCATCAATATGAAGAAACAATATATGTGGTTACAACAAATGGAATTTCGATATTTGAATTTCTCATGATCTGACGAATATTCATTTTTATGGAATACTACAGTGTGATCCGGATATATTAACATGCGATCAAATTCTTTGTTTTCTTCGACTCAACGAATTATTCTTGTATTATAACATTGAGAATGACCCGATCGAGGTTGAAACGTATGATATCATATATATTTTTACATTTTTCTTTTATTACTCTGTTGTTACTTGTGGCGACTAATTATATGCTAAACTTGCGTTGATATATTTATATTCATTACCATTACCAACGTTATATTTTAATTTTGGCTCGTAGCCCTCTAATGTGATAGTAATTATTAATTTTTTAATCATTTGATTTTGTAAAACTGTTTTTGCAAAGGCGCTCTGATTATTGCGCCGTACTCATTGATTTTAAATCAATATACTATTGTTTTTAAATCAATTCATACATTTTTAAAATTAAATGTAAAATTAATGTAAAATTAAACAACGTATTTTAATTTTGAAGGTCAAAATTAAGGGGGTATAATGTAATCGTGGGACAGAGTCTCCGAAAACTTTATAAAATTTGTATGACGTCCCAATGTATAATCCGATAATTACATATGCAACTATGAGAAATAAACCCAAGCAAAACCACATCATTATGATATCAAAATTATGTCAAAATGACTTCAAAATGATCATTAAAAATCGTTTTTCAATCATTTCCGATTCATTTTAGTGTCATTTTGACATTATCGTGACTTCTTCTGCTTGAAATTGTGTGATATTAGATAAAATCTATTATGTTACCAAATGACTTTATACATAGTGAAGAAAATTATTTGTCACCAGATGAAATCGTATGAAATCAAATAAAATCATGTAATCTATGGGACAATATTTCAGCTAGTGGTCAAAATTACTCGATCAAAATTCAAGGAATGATATCATGTAACTTAAAATTATATAAGATTGTGAAAAACATTTGTGTTAAACAATTCTTCAAAATTTCATTGAAAACATGTCCGTGGTAGTCCACTGGATCCGCGAATATGTCTCTCTCTCTCTCTCTCTCAATTAAAAAAGTTTTTAAACGATACCAATTGGAATTATAATTCTATTCTAATTTATATAAATATTTTAATTTTTTTAAATAATAGCTTCTCTCACGTATTTTAAGTTTTTTAAAACAATTTTCGTACATTTTTAAATTAGAGGCAACGCAATAACATTGTTAAAGATGAGATTAGAATGGAAAAAATTAAATTGAATGTTACATTGATTTAAATTAGAAATGATGTTATAGTTTAAAAGTTTGGCTATACAAACCTTGAGTTAAGGAAAATAATAAGTTTTATGGACTGCTTCACGTATATGATTTTACACACGTTTTATACGTTCTATTTAATTTTTTACTGATATACACGGATGTCGATTATACTGTGATGTTATTAGTTGACAGTATTTCACAGTCACGGCTACATCTAAAGTTTAAGGCTAATCGCTCTTAGTATTGCGGTCTCACGTTATGTGGTAAGATATGTCAAGCGAGTTGCCGAGTACTATTACGACATTTTCCTTCCGAATTGCGTGAACGTCGACATGTAAACATGACGTCCAATTCTCAACAGGTCTCCGCTATCGTATCAAGGAAATCGTATGCCTAGCAAGTCGGGCCCCGCGCAACACCCGTGGGTCAATATATGCGGAAACTCGCTTCATGGTGCAATACAATTGTAAAGCAGAAAATAGAGCAGGGATCCCAGGAAGTGACTTGTGATTCAAATGTCTGTCATGATCTAAATGTCTGTCACGTCTGCTCCATTTACAGAAGTCTCTTGCACTTGGAATTTTATGTTTCTAGATTCTGCAAACTCATTACATATATTTAAATGTTATCTATATTTCTACCAGATTACTGTATATTTGACGAGGGAGCAAATCAATTTCGCTGCGATAACAATTGTTCCATGTTACAATAAAATTTATTTTCTTAAATCAGCAAAGTAGAATAATTTTTCTGAGTTTTGCCCGTAGAAATATATTAACTCAAACATATGTTAAAGCAAACAATCTATCATCAGAAAATGCAATTTTATTATTACATGTAATTATCGTTGATAGATTGTTGTCATAAAAATAAAAAAATAAATATTAGAAAATGGAAGAAGAAGACAGAATAAATTTGTTGTTGAAGCAAAGCAATTTGGAAGTCTAATCCTTATGAAAAAATACACACTTGGCGGTCCGAAATAACACTTAAATTGAGTATTAACTCCCAAATAAACCTCCAACTTGAGAATAAATTCTCGATTTGAGTGTCACTTCGGATCGCCAAGAGTGTATTTTTTCGTAAGGAAAAAAAGTTATTTCAGTGAATAAAATAGTTCTTTTTTAAGAAACTTTTGGCGATAAAGCAATTAATTTGTTGCAACAGTTAAATATTTACTGTTTCAACTAATTCTCTTTGATCTCATTGCTATTTGCAAAGCTGAAGGATGCCAGAAATCGGCGTGAACGACATTATAAAGTAAAGTCATCTGTTATGAGATAAGCTCCTAATATGAGATAGCGGGGTTTGAAGTTAAACTAATACGCGCATGTGGTCGGTTCCATCATGAACTTATTACTCTTAGGGTAAAATCTATTTAATAGAAAATTCATTATTAGATTATGCATATAGTTGTTGTGAAAAAAGATTTGTGAAATTAAATGTTGTCCATAATATAATATCTGTAAATTTAGATGTTGTGAAATTAGAAGTTTTATCGAGATGAATCCTTAATAGCTGTTTATTATATAATAAATAAATTCTGCATGTAACGAAAGAGCAACAATTAATAGGAAAATATGGGATATGATAATTTGCTTAATTGTAAAAATTAGGTTTGATAATTCTGAAACTGTAAGGCTTAAAATATAAGGTACTTAATTTCTAAAAATTAAGAAATTTAAATTTTATTTATTTTTTTCTAATTGTTCTATTTTATAATAAGTATATAAGTTTGATATATTAATTGTAATTGATTTCTAGTCTTAGGATTATTGTGTTTTTAAAATATAGTCATCGAAAAATTATGCAATTATTAGGTATAATTAAGATTGAAAGCTTTTAATTATTTTTTTCCTTGGTTTCCTATTATAAAATCATCTTATATAAAGAAACCTTTGTGTCTCACATTAGAAACATTTTTTGAATTAATAAAATTGGCAATTTTGATAAAAATCTTTACATAGAAACAAAATATAGCTATTATCGATTGCTAACTTTTAGCGATAAAACTTGATTATATTTCCTATAACTTTGACATAAAAATAGCAGTTAAGGTTAAAAGTTAAATAAATTACAAGCCTTTAGAAGAAGGTATTTCATATTAGGCATCTTTACTCTATTCTTCCTTACAGCCCAAAAATGATGAGCTCGACGCTAATGATCTTTGTATCCGTGACGACTATGGCAGTCCTCTCCGGCGAAGCTCTCACCGGGTCGCCCGGTATTTCATGCAACCCCGGACTTCTTGACGAGCTTCCACCTAGACTCCGTAAAATCTGCATGGCCTTCGCCAGAATATGGGACGTTAAGGACATAAATGACTTTATTGACGACAAAGGTAATCGCCTGTCTAAGAGTGGGATTTCATTTGTGCGTTTTTGTCGTACGACAATTACATGCAGGACAGAAAGATCCTCAGATCTTTCTATCCTATAGCCAATCAACGGGCTTGAAAAATTTGTCGTACGACAAAAACGCACAAATAAAATCCCACCCTTACCGAATCATTCGCTCTATCGCCACGTCCCGTTAAAAACAAATAACTTTAATATATTTAACGAATGGGTAATTATTTAGAATACGGGGCCTCACCTCCGATTTTGATTAAATTGGGATCATTCGACATAGTTTCCACCGAGGGTTTAAACCGGATCAGAATGTAAGAACCAACCAACTACAGTCGAGCATTCCCCTGTCGTTCGACTGTAACAGGGGAATACTCGACTGTAGTTGGTTGGTTCTTATATTCTGATCCGGTTTAAATCCTCAGTGGAAACTAAGCTAATGAAAGAATCTGGGAAAAAATGCGATGGTCGGCCTCGTGAACCGAGATATCAAGCGTTAAAGTTCAAAATTTTAAAGGTTAAGATACCTGTCATTCTGAGCCGCTGCAGCGCTATGCATACGTAAGGTCTGTCTTTTTTCGAAGAATTCTGAACTAGTTTTGAAATAGTGCAATAAGTTTTTGCACTAGTGTATTCTAATTCAGAATTTGGATTTAAAAATGAGAGCACAGTTTTAAAAATAAAAATTCACTGCTTTAAAAATACAAGATTACTGCTATAAAAATACAAATTCACTGCTTTAAAAACACAAAATTACTGCTTTAAAAACATAAAAGCATTGTTCTAAAAACACAAATTCGCTGCTTTAAAAACACAAAAGCACTGCTTTAAAAACAAAAATTCACTACTTTAAAAATTCTTTGCATTAGCAGTGAATTTGTGTTTTTAAAGCAGTGCTTTTGTGTTTTTAAAGCAGCGAATTTGTGTTTTTAGAACAATGCTTTTATGTTTTTAAAGCAGTAATTTTGTGTTTTTAAAGCAGTGAATTTGTATTTTTATAGCAGTAACCTTGTATTTTTAAAGCAGTGAATTTTTGTTTTTAAAGCAGTAACCTTGTATTTTTAAAGCAGTAATCTTGTATTTTTAAAGTAGTGAATTTTTGTTTTTAAAGCAGTGAATTTATGTTTATAAAGCAGTGCTTTGGTGTGTTTAAAGCAGTGATTTTGTGTTTTTAAAGCAGTAAATATATGCATAATATTGCATAAATTTTTAAAGCAGAGAATAGATAGGTTATTTAAAATGTATACCTTTTTAATTTTTTTTATATGGATTAAAATTTAAATCCAACATTTCGTGGAAATAAACGCTGTAACTATATACACAGCTATATACACGACTTCGTCGTTGTCGTCCAAATCCCTATAAATTTTGAAAATTGTTACAAATGCTACATAATATTATTCAATCCATTAATTAAAGGTAAAATGATATTACCTCATGATTTAAATAATTAAACCGGCAATGAATTTCATATTTTAGATTTCTTGTACATGCTTTCTTTAACGTAAAAGCTAAGATAGCATGTAAAAAGTCTTCCGATATTGCATTTAAATATGCAAAATTGACAAGAATCATTCGTTTGTGGTCAATTAAATTACGATCCCAGAATAATTTTCGTATAAATTTCGGCCACAATTTTGCATCTCCAACTATATCTTAGACAGCAAGCCAAGGATTTTTGTTTAGTTGCTCTATTGAATACGGTATTTTACAATTATGATCAAATTGCAATCTGCAGAGTAGTATTTTATCTGCTTACGGAATACGCGCTTGACCACAGCGCACACTGAGAAAAAAAAGTTGCTGTTTCAAAAAAATATTAGTTGATTCAACTAAATGTAGCGGTCACGGACTGTCGAGCAAATATTTGTTAACTCAACTAAATATTTGTTAATTTAAACAAATAACATATTTTAAATTACAAGATTTTGTTGATCTAAATATATAAATATTCGAACTAAATAATCATTACGAACTAAACGCATTTAGTCAAGTTAACAACTTTTTTTTCTCAGTGCATGTTCATTTTCAAAACATAGGTCGCGTTCAGTAGATTCAACTTTTGCGGAACGGATCTGTACGCGCTCGTTGTTATTGGTGTATTCTTCTAGACCTATCTAAATCACTAACCAATAGTAGCGAACGCTTACAGATCCACTCTGCACAGTTGAGTCGAGTTGAGTTTAATGAACGCGACCATTTAGTTAGAATGACAGGTATCTTATCTCTAAAATTTCGAAGTTTAACGCTTGATATCTTGGTTCACGAGGCCGACCGTCGCATTTTTTTTCCAGATTCTTTCATTGTGAGTAAAAACGCGTCGAATGAGCCCAATTTAATCAAAATCGGAGGTGAGGCCTTGTATTCTAAATAATTATCAACGAATGAAAGGCAAATGTCATTGCATACGAACAATATGTGCCACTTCCTATTCTTCTTATTATTATACCGCCTAATTAATTTATCGCCGCTCAAAAATTTTGCCAGTGTATATAATTAATTTTAAATTCTATGCTTGAACACCCAAGATGGTAATGTAATCATTACAAAATCTCCATGTAGTCATTTTACAGTCAGATGTAATCATGAAGTCAAAAATCTTTCACGTAGAATAATCAGGAATTATAATGAAGTCATATGTAATCAGTAAAAATTATTTTGAATTTTCGTGCAGTTACTGGAAATCATGTGTAATCACCATAAAGTCTATAATGAAACCGTGTGTGATTATTATAAAATTTAAATCTGAAATTAGTGTATAAATAATTCTAATAATAAGCTAACAAAACTAGAGATCCTCAAGAAATTGAAGGTATGTTTAGTTTGCTATATTTTTCAAGACCTACTTAAGATAGAATGAGATATTCACGTATCTCATTTTATCTTAAACGAGTTCTGAAAAATATGACGAATATTAATTAGAAATTGTCTAAGCGGCGTTCAATTTCTTATTTCAGGATCTCTAAGCAGAACGTAAATAATATGCAGCCTTTTTTTACACACATGACGCATGTTCAGTCGCATTTCTTTTTATGTAGGGTAAACTCGGATATAATGGCCATAGTTTTTTAAAATGCAAAAAATATACATTTATTCTTGTTACTTTTTAACAATTTACTTTCACTAAAGCTTAAAGTAACAAATATTATCGAAATTAAAGAGAAAATATTTAACAGAACTTTAATTTTATCAAAATATTACAAAGTATGCATTGGCCATCTTATCTGATTTTTAGGGAAAAGATGACCATGATATTAAGAAAGATAGCCATAGTATTTATAAATAAATAATGAAAATAAAAGTATTAATTATAGGTCACTTTGCAATTTACGTACTTTTATTGTGTATGTTGATTATGGCAGCTTAACTGTAATTTATTAGACATTATAACAGTTTTTAGCAGACACGTGCAAAACTTTGCAGATAGTCGAAAGAAAAAATATTAGATAATATTTATAATATTGTTATTTTTAACAGTGTACTCATATGAACTACTGTAAATATTGATTATCTTTAAAAATGACTATAAAAATACACTATTTATCAATTATTGGAGAAATTATGGCCTATGGCCATCTTTTCCGTATGGCCATAATACCTTAGTTTACCCTATAGGATTCTAGGAATGCATTCCGAATTTGCGCATCAAATGCATAGAACATGATTTTTCCTTGATTAATGTTCAATGAAGAACAGTTGTTTACATTCTGCTACCTTAGAATTATTTACACTAATTTAATCAGATTTCGTGGTTATCACATGATTTCATATATCGCAATGATTTATATGATTTCAAATTTATGATTACATCTGATTGTAAAATGAGAGATTACATATAGAGATTTTCTAAGAATTTCATGATTTCGGAGACATTTTGCCCCACAATTACATTAAGTGGCTACGTCGTAATGTTTTTAATCAAATAAAAAATTTGCAATTACTAGAAATCCGATAATTATACAATCATGAGAAATCATTATGTAATCGGATGAAATCGTTTATTTTACTAAGTGACTTCATATGTAATGAAGCAAATTATTTGCAATTAAATGAAATCATTTACAATCAGATGAAATCGTGTAACATCAAACGAAATCATGTAATCATGTGGGACATTTCAGCTCGTGGTTACCCCTTCGACGCTATCTCATATACTGCGTTCTCGAAACCGAAGGACTGATTACGGCGATGGGGATAATTATGCACGGTTTGTGTTTGAATTGTTTCAGATTACCGGGAGAACTTACCGCGGTACGACAGCGCTGTCAAGAGACAAGACGTCGATCATGTTTTCTTGCGCTTTGGAAAACGACGTTAGAACCAGGCATCACACTCTGCTCTCTATTCGCAAGCGATAAACGATTCGAGTTACCCTTAAGTTTCTCATTCGATCATCCCGTCGTCTAGAGAACTCAGCGCGTCTACGGAAAATGTAAAAGAAAAAAGGAAAAAAAGAAAAGAGTAAGAGCAACACCCACCGAAAAATGATCTCGTTAACATCGTTAATGATTTAATAATTTTCATTTCATTTTTGCTGTATATAAACAGCATTTAAAAGACCAAATTGATCCCCTCGAGCGCTCTGAGTGGTTCCTGCGTGAAAGTATATACATCTTGTTAAATATGGATTTTATGCGCGTTAAAGCAATTAGTTTTGCTCTCTTTGTTCGACAAAAGCGGAAACTTTAAAGGAACTTTAATTAACAATTAAACATATATTATATTACAGCATTTATTAACAGCTAATATTTCGTTAGCGAAACAAAAATTTCATATTATAAGATAATTTTGTTACAAGATAATTTTGATAATATAAATAATTTTTCTTTGAGCACTTTAATATCCCGACATATTGGAGCACTGAAAATATAATCGTGTAACGCTCGAGACAGAATAATTAGATAGTTACGAAAATAAAAACGAATTTCACGATATTTCATTCTCTTTGTTGATCATACATAATTTTACGAGTAATGTCAAATGTCAACTGTTAAATATTAAATCTTTGAAAACTGAAGCTACTCTTAATTCTATATGTTGCCACATCACAAATAAAGAGCGTATCGCAATGATGTACAACCATTTCAACCTATGCTGTATCACACTGTGAATGTACCGAATTTACTAATTAATCGTCTATTAATTAATCAATTAATTACTAATGCACTACCTTTAACTATTAGATTATAGGCCAGATTAACATCGTCATTTTACCAGTGTAAGTACGTAGGAACGTTGTGCCGTATCGATTTTCGCGTCGACTACTATTTCCAATTAATAACTCTCATCTTCGCGTCGCTTGTGAGATGATGATCTTTCATGTGAAAGTAAAGAGTGTTGTGCGTCTATGCGTGCCATTTATCTTACAAATCAAGCACTTTACGCCTTGTAATGCGATCAGTAAGTGACACGAACAATTAGTCCGCAAGATTCGATTGAATTAAACGTAAATTAAATTTGTTCCAATTAATTCCCGAAACATGTATTAGTAATATCTCAAAACTATGCGCGCTCGTGTTCGTTATTTAATTTAATTTCGTTAATTCAAATGAAATTTTCTTGATTATATTTCGATTATTACTCGACAGCACAAAATATTTATGATAAATATTATTAATATTCATTTTTAAAATGTTACATAAAATTTCATACATATTTTTTATGAAGCTTTATTCAAAATATTGTTAAAATATAGATTAAATATTTTATGTGATATTTATGATAAATATAAATCAATATTTTTAATAAGTACTTTTTACTTGGATTATAATGTCTCATTAAGTATTTTCTTAGCATTTACAGTAAATATTTCATAATATTTATAATAAATGTTTATAATCCGTGCAATCTAAAACCACAAAAATGTTTACGAAATATTTAAAATAAATCTTATAAATTTTATGAGTATTGTGTGCTGTCTGGGTATTTATAGAATTATTTCGTTAACAGAATTGGAGAGAGCCAGATCCACAGCATTATTTTTTTCTTGATAAGAAAACGAAGGGAATTATTACTGTATTTGCATCTTTTCGAATTTCGTTTTATTCAATACTTTATTGAATACATTATCAGCGTTAGGTGTAAAAATGTTATTAAAATAAATTATTCTTGAGTGTTTTAAATGAATTTTCGTCAGTAGAAAAACATCAAAAAGAAATTACTGCTATATTTGTAACTTTTCAAATTTCATTTTATTGAATATTTTGTTGAATATTATATTATTATAAGAGTCTAAAATTCTATTAAAATTATTCTTGAGCGATGAACAACGTTTTATAAATAATGCTGATTCTTATTAGCGACTTACTATAGATCGGCTCTGAGTTTGATAATGTTTACTTTCCAAATTTTTTGGAGTAGAATCTCATGCTAAAGAATGAAAATTAAATCAGTTGAAAAAGAGTGGCTCGACTTTTAATCTTTAGGAATGAGATTTCGCTTTTCAGAGTGACAGTTCATTTTAAAAGTTTTATGGAGTAGATGTTCGCCTGTCGATACATTCGGGACAGCTTTGTTTATCGAAAAGGACAAAGATACAAATAAATGTTGCACTGTAGCTGTTTCAATAAATAAACCTTAAAATGAAATACTAAACAGCTAACTAAAATGTACGCTCTGCATTATCTGTCCCGGTGTATCGAGACGGCACATTCGGTTCCGATCCTCGTAATCGCCATCGATCGCAAGATTATCCGACTATTTCCCAAGTGTCTCGTCAACGTACGTGCCGGACTAAAGGTCCCTGTCCTAAGAGATCGCATTGTTTCCAACGTCTCTACGTCTTACGTCGTCGGATGTATTCGCAGCTCGTTATGGATGTGTTAAGTATCACTCATGGAACGGATAAATGTAAGATATTGCTGATGCGATGCGTGCTAATACATTCATTGCGAAGTAATAATATATTTATTATATATAACAGATAAATATATATACGCATATAAAGTGATTCTCTCAGAATGCTTTGTCGTTTATTATACACTACGCAACTGCACCATCCTTCGTCTTTCACTCTCTTTCTTTCTACATATTTTGCTCTTTTGTCTACGATATTATGAATCTATTTGTGTGTACGGTATAAAATATTCCAAGCTCTCTAAATTACAATATCAAAGCAGTCGAGATTGCACTTGTCTCCATCAGAAAATCGTCTGCTTGCGCAATGCATCTATATTTCGCCTGGGTCGATTACGTGAACTTAAGACTGCAACTCTGAAGGAATTGGTATAAATATGCAATAGTATTTTTGCGTGCAACTCGAATAACATAAAAAGTTTTTACCAACGTAATTTAAGTTATAGAATGTCGCGTTATTTTGCTGAAAAAGAATTTGAGAAGGAACAAGAAAGAAGAAGGAAGAAGATGTCATGAAAGAGACTAACTTGATCCAAGCTCGATTTCCGGTGACAGGTGAATCTTGCGGAAATCGAGTTGTAGAGGAAAGTACGAGAACGGTCGGAGCAGATCATGTCAACGAGAGGAGAATAGAGGTAGGTGACAAGTTAAGCGATGGCAGGTTTTGTACGGTATAATAAGAAATAAAGTATCCCATTTCCGAGGATGTGCTGTCGTCCAACATGGCAATTGTTCTAAGGCCAATCAAAATATTGTCCCAAATTGAATTTAAAAAAAGAATGAAAAGAGAGAAAAAAGTAACATGACTACTACCGGCTACTACCATATGTTTTAGATTGTAGGTGCATTAGAAGAGTGTTTCGAGTGATTTTACAGTGCGGACATTATATGGACACAAAGTTTTTTGAATTTTTATTTAGCTACAGCAGATAGAATTTCATTTTATTTGTATATTTGTTTATATATTTTTATCAACACTGTATCTTAATTTAATGCTAACTTTGGAAAAAGTATTTGATTTGTTGTTTTATTAGTCTGCCATTAAGACATGCAATGGAATATCTTCTCTCAAACACAATATTTATAAAATACTTAAAAAATATTTGTAAATATTTATAAAACTTATTTGAATTTAGTAAACATTTTGTGGTCTTAAATTACACAGATCATAAACACTTATAAATATTATGAAATATTTATTGTAAATGTTGTAATAAATGGCTAAATATACTATAGAAATACTTAATAAAAAAGACATTATAATCCAAATATAAAATTCTTACTAAAATATTTATTCATATATTACTTAAAATATTTAGTCAATATTTTAATAATATTTCTAATAAAGCTTTGTATAAGATATGCATAAAACATTTATATAACAAATTTATATAATTCAAAAAAAAAATAATAATAAATATTTATTATAAATATTCTGTGTTGTCTGGGTATATATTCTTATACCATGAGTTATTGCGACATCTCGCACAAAAGACGTCACGTTGCCACGTGATCGATTACGTTTAACAAAGTAAGTCACTTTGTTTTCAGAGAATCGCTCCCGTTATTCTCCTTTCTCCTTTTTTTCCTATTTTTTTCTTTATTCGTCTAATACGTTTACGCGCACGTCACGTAAGTGGTCTCGACTTGCAAAACACAAGAAAATATTGCTGCGTTTCTACCAACGCTAATATTTTCTGAGGACTTATCTTGTGTACTGTTTTATTTTTGCTGCCCTTCCGTATATTGTCTCACCGCAAGTTCATTGCGGATATTTTAAATTTCCGCGTCTCGTGCAGGCGTCGCCGTCATCGGTCTTATTTTCCGCGGTCCACACCTTACAATACGGACGGACATCCCTGTCTAGCAATTTAGAGAATACTGCATATGACGTTCCGAGAAATGAGTATTTTCCGCACTAAATAAAAATAAATTAAGAATTTATTTAGTTTTTATTTATTTTCTCGAACTAACGTTATAAAAACAATTTTTGCGAGTATTAAAGGAAACAAACAGCTGTAATATCTCCTTCTCTCGTTGAGCGCAAAAATATATTTCTCTCACGAGAGAATTCAATTAAGTTTACGAAAACAAACTGAACGTGTGGATTAATACAATTAAATGCGGATAGCAAATTGTGCGAAAACGGAAAAAAGTCAACATAGGATATATTTTGGCCGAAAAATCCGAGAAAAAATAAGCCAAGGACTAAGGTAATGTATATTAAAGAAAAAGCGCAACTAAATGGAGACATAAAACTGAATGATATTACTCTATACAATTCGGTGCAAATATCCGTCAAATAAATAAGAGAAGAGAACATTCTTAGAAGATAAGGTTGCCGAAATTAAACCGACGCAACTCCTAAATTGCACTACCTCACCTAGAAATTTAATTATTGTATTTATAAATCTTCTTACGGATTATTTGATGAGAACTATATATGGTATTACAACGCTACTGCGTTATACTCGTGTGATAAAGCATAGTAGAAATATAATTGTTATTTACATAAATAAAAAAATCATGATATCGTTGCTGTTTTTATATTTTATAGCAGAATTGTAGAAAATGTAACTTAAATAGTTATGTTTTAATAATTTATTGTTTTTATATTTTTTTATAATAATAATAACAACAACTTTATTGAGTGCAACTATTAACATTAAATATAAAATAAAATATTATATTAGAATTAGAATAAATAACATATTAATAAAATTAAAAATTTGTTTACATTATTATTTGTAAGTTAAATAAATAAAGTGTTACAAAATGTTCCTAAATTGCATCACGATGTATTCTCCTAAATCGCACGTTGCCTAACAGTCTTACATTTCTTACATTTTTACTCCATTTATAATTATGTAAAATTATTTATATATATTGTAAACTTGCAAAGTATTTTTGTTTCATATAGAAACTCCTCAAAATTACTTCCTGAAATTCTTATTTTTGAAATACTAAAACCATGTACTTCAAAAATTATGAAAAATATTTTTTTAATCTATAACCTTTTCTTTCTTACACAGTTTTTAAACATTTTTGCATTATTATAACGTTTTAAATGAAAAATTTCAATAAGCCTGTAAATGATTTTAATGGAAATGCGATTTTGGCAATCTCTCAAGAAACGCGCTAAGTCAAAAGAAAATGGAAATGACTTTATTTTGACATTATGAAAGTCAAAATGATAATTTTTTATAAAATTTGACTGTTTATTGACGTTACGAATCAAAATAAAGTCATTTTGACTTTTTGTTGATTTTTACATATTCCTTGACCTGTATAAATCGTATTATTTACAGGCTTATAAAACTCCTATATATTTAAAATATTATAATAATGCCAAAAAATTATGAAAAAATTATACATAAAAAGAAGAAAGAATGTAGTTTATTATTTTGTAAAAATCTTAAAAACACTTTAATATTTTCGAATTTTAAGTTTTTATATGAAAAGCGATGCGCGATTTCTGCAACGTTGTCTGCAAGTGTCTTGTAGCAGCACAGCTAAAAGAACATTCGAGTGTAAGAGCTGACTAAAGCAACGGCACGAGCGGACTCCGAAGATTAATATCCCACCGTCGACTTCTTAGCAATTAACCACGCGGCAATATTTGTTCTTCCTTGCTGCCACATATCTCATTGATCATTCTACATCCAAAGCAGCTTTTATCGCGAATACCGCGAACATCGCGAAGATTGCGGAATCCCATTGTATAATTTCCTAATTTAATCCACATATATATCGCCGCATATACCATATTTTATTCTGGGACGTAATTTATGTCGTCCGACAAACAGTGGCCAAGTAACATCATCGCAAAGCATAAAGTAACTGGATCTTACATAGCTTAGTACCTGATATCTCAAGGTAAATGAACCAATTAGTGGATATGATCCAATTAATTATTGGACGCAAAATGATAAAATTTTTTAAATATTAAGTTTCTAATGATCTCTATACAACTCTAAATAAACTTTTTGTTGGATCTTAATGCTTGTATAATTCTTGTGTGAATTTATATACTACGTATGTAGTCTCCATATCCCGATAAAATCCTCTCTTTCCTTCTTATAAATATATGATTTGTACCTTATTTTTATCTTATCTGCAGGTTAGTATTTTGTCTTGATCTTGATATTTTGTCTTTATTTTATTTTTATTTCGAAACTGAAAATACCTTTTCTCTTTTATAGGAGAGTATATTTAGTTCCTTTATTTAAACATTCAAACCAACAGATAGCTCACCCTTGTTTGTATACCCTTATGCGTCACATAGATAAAGGATGTCTATTCTACAATCTTTCCTTTTCTTTTGAAAACCTTTTTTCTAAAATAATAATTAAACAATAGCATATATATCTAATAATTAAGTAATATTATATATTATAAGTAGTATTATATTGTAAGTAGTATTATATATTAAGACCTTCCCGAATGCGAGAATGAATATCTTTATTTTTCCTTTCTTTTCTTTTTTTCCTCTTTCCCAATAAAATTAAAACCAATTAAAAATTTAGAATATATCATTACTTAGCCTCGCATAAGGATATTGATTAAAGAGAGAGAAACCGAATTTTTATTCTTAATAACATAAAACCTAGATTCGTAGTGTCGAGAGTAGGGCTTACGCGGAGCCTTGCTGTCTTATCTCAAGAAAACAAGAGAGTGCGAGTATAGGCCCTACCAAATCTTGAAGAGTATTGATTGATCCTGGGAAGACACCCCCACACTCTTTACCAGAATATAAAAGAACTGCGAAAAGTAGTCAGTCAGCAGTAGTAAAAATATAATAGTCTCGGAATAGTGTCCATCACAACAATCGCCTTCGCAAGTAGGAACTATATTCGCACTCCCCTCGTATAAGTTGTCTCATGTTTCCTTTCAATATATACACATACATATATATATATATATACAGGATGAAGAAAAAGTACTGGGACACCTAAATAACTTTTAAACGGTTCGAGATAGAGGATTGAAATTCATAGGGATGCAAATGGCATCATAAAATCTATTATTTAATACCAAAAACGCTCATTTTTAAATTCCTGGGGGAAGGGGGCGAAAAAATCTTAAATTGCACGTGGGATCGAGTGAGAGCTCGTTTGAAAGGGCCTTTCAAGACGAGAACAACGCGTGGTGTTCCAGGTCTCTACGATTTTGTTTCGCAGAGTTATGATCATTTAAACATTGAGATTTCGCAGTAGCGGAGGGCTCACGGCGAGGACGTGAGGAAGACTTTGCGCGGGCACATGTGGATAAAAGTGTATGTGGGAAGGAATGTAGGGCGTGTGTATGTGTGCGTGCGTGGCTAATAGCCCTCACCCTGGCGTACGTTTTCGCCAAGGTGTCTATCACGTACTCCACAAGGGGGACACCCGCCAGAACCATCGCCGCCACATGATCCTATAAGCCCTAGTAACACGAAGGACCAGCCGTCTCTGCACAATGCGTAATCTGGCTCTAATGTGACGGCTGGCCAGGGCCTTGCCACTCCACACGGGGGCCCCGTAAAGAACCCTCGACAGGACCGTGCCCATGTAGGCTTTCCTCCGGCGCCCGGACCCCAAAGGTTGACATCAGGCCGAGCAGTATATCTGCCCGTCTACCCAATCGGAGAGCTATGCTATCAAAATGATCGCGGAAACTCCACCGACCGTCCAAGGTGAGGCCCAAGTATTTCAGGTTGGGCCCCTCGATACGGACTTCTTCCATCACGATTGGGCCTGCCCCTCAACCGGGCGAAGGCCTTCCCCATCTCGGACCCCGAGACGTCCATCCGATGGGCGGTCCAGCCCTATATGGGATCTCCC
>NW_017295960.1:760173-760713 GCF_001594075.2 Trachymyrmex cornetzi
TCGGACCACCAGTAGGTTGCCCTGCGGACCATTGGTTTGCTCCGAAACATCGACGCATTACACGTGCGCGACATAACGTCCCCGAGCCAGTCAGCCTCCTTCTCAGCCGTGACCTCTGACCGGCGTTCCGGCCACGTCGAGGCCAGCAGACTGCTGGCCCGTCGAGAGGTGATCCCGATTGATCACGGCTCGATCGGACACCACCAATCACAGTGACCAGTGCTTAGGAACTTTGTAGTCTCAAGCGCAGTGAGTGGCTCGTGTCCAAAAGTGCATAAAAAATTTTTTACCAGGTATAAAATTATCAGGAAATGATATATAATAGCAACGTTACTTTTATCGTTACTTTTTATAATAACGATTTGATAATGATATGATAAATTGCAATTTATTTTATGACTAACAATAACTAATAGCGTTTTCGATTGGGCAAAAGTTAGTGCGCACCAGTGCGCACTCAGTTCACACCAACACTGGACGAGTTCCATGGGTTGCACTGAATAGTGCAAGTTCAAAAGAATACGCCAAGATTTTCAGTGC
>NW_017295960.1:760975-761572 GCF_001594075.2 Trachymyrmex cornetzi
GCGCATTGGCACTGCCAATCGAACACGCTCTTGACACTGAGTGCAGCCAGTGCACCCCAATCGAAAACGCTATATAACAATAACAATTAATAACTCGGTTCGCAGTAGTGCAAAAATGCGTAGAATGATTTTATCAACCTTGAGGAGGTTCAACCTCGTATGTACATACATTATTACGTAATTTGTAATTTAAAGATACGTTTCATGATGCATTTCTTGTCGAGATTTGTCTCAAATGTGCAATTTACACGAAGATGTTTGGAACAAAATTTGGAACTTCGTCAAATTCTTTAATTTTTGTGGTAACATTTAAATTGAGCAAGGTAACGCAAGTTTGTGATGTTTTGTATAATATTTTGATGGAGAATTAAATAACTACTTTAGTTGAAAGAGGAAACGTCTTTGAATGAATTGTAATATAATGATTTCATTTAAGAGGAATTTAAACCATTTGGATTGGAATAGGAAAATTCTTCAATAAGTATACGTATATTTAGATTTCATTATATAAAAATTAAAGATAGTACTATTTGGATTAAGTAAATAATAAATAAAGATAGTATCACTTCAGTTTTACTTTTCATTCTGATAGTAGAA
>NW_017295960.1:761891-762253 GCF_001594075.2 Trachymyrmex cornetzi
TTGTTGATATCAAATCTTTTATACAAATGATACATATCATTAGTTCTACTAAACAGCAAACGTGAAGTTATCAGATTCACGGCCGATTAAGTAATTGGCGTTGGTAAAAATGGCCCAAATGGTGATTCTTTCCGAGAAGTACCATTTGGACCAGTTTCACCAACGCTTAGCGCTTTTTTTACCTTTTTTTTAAAAAGGTAAGTTTGTATATAATTTTAAAATTCAATAATTTAAAAATAATATATGACAGTTATTTCACAAAGGAACATCTTGTGTTGGCTCACGTTGACAATTTTTCCTTAACTTATTTGTTAAATATTGAAAGAAGCCTTCGATTAATTATTACCGTATAAATCATAAAA
>NW_017295960.1:762866-766215 GCF_001594075.2 Trachymyrmex cornetzi
GTATGTACCTTTACTCGAAAATATACACATCACTCCTTGCAATAATCTGATCTCGTATGTCCGTTAAGGTCAAAATTCAAATCTTTTAAGGTTAGGTATTAAAAGTTTGTACACACGATACACACACTGCACATATCGCGTTCCATTTAAACGTGGCAAACTGTGTTTGAGTGTGTTATACTGTGTCGGTTTGTGTCTCCTAAAAGGAAAGCAGCCATAGTAAGCAAGTTTACTTTATTTCATTGGGACGCTTACTACATCTAGAATTTAAAGAGGACACAATAATGATGACGAAATGTCTGTAATTTATACTCTAGATTTATTAAAGAAACCTAGTATGTTCATGAATAATAATAAATTTTGTCTTTTATTACGTCTGCAGCCGATTTATCATATGATTACAAACATTTGTTGCAAAGGATAAGGGAAACTGCAGAAAACCTTACCAGTATTCTTATGGCAATGTTTGACGCGCACTGCACGTAAATAATGTAGTACTGATTGAGAGATTTGTATCTAGCGGCGATTTACCACATGAAATCACAATAGAATAATTACAGACGAATAAATTGTAATTTTCATATATATTTTTATGTAAAGGGTTTTAAAAAAATAATATAATCGTTTAGAGAGGTAGCATTCGCGAAAGCTACTATAATGACGTACAGTATCTAAAAGGTTAAAAGAGGAACAATTCATTACTATAACCTTAATTTAGGGAAAAATTTGAAACGCATTGTAAAGCGGGACAAAGAGGCTCCTGTACATCTTAGTGACCAACCGTCCCAAATTAGACGGGACAATCTCAAATTTTAACACTTTGTTCCGTTTTACAATGCGTTTCAAATTTTTTCCTAAATTAAGGTTATAGTAATGAATTGTTCCTCTTTTAACCTTTTAGATACTGTATGTCATTATAGTGGCTTTCGCGAATGCTACCTCTCTGAACGATTATATTATTTTTTTAAAACCCTTTACATAAAAATATATATGAAAATTATAATTTATTCGTCAAAATCCACATTCCGTATTGCTCCGCCATTAAGGCCCAGTTCCACAACTCACGGTTAACTCTTAAATGAGGTTCAACTTATTCATTGTCTCTTTCCAATTCTCGAATTGGAAAGAGATGAGAAATAAATTGAACATTAACACGGTTAAGAGTTAACCGTGAGTTGTGGAATTGGGGCTAAATCGAGCTGCTACGTCATTTGGTTGTTTTTTTATTTTTACTTTTCTGTACTTATAAATATGCTGGATTTTAGGTTTGCGGCATAACTTTTACTTCCAATGATAACCTAAACGTTCACAAATTTGTACATAGCGATTAAAAGTAGTATGAATGTTTGGTGTGTGACAAGAGCTTCCCGCAAAAAGATGATGTTATTACACATATGTTAAATCAGGTCATTCATGAGAAAACGTTTAAATCCATTAATAAATTCTCATTTGTCTTCTTATTTGTGTTATATATTGGATTGAAAGAAAAAAATTCTGTGGTAATTTATTAGCTCAAATTGGAAATACAACATCTTCGTTAAAAATGATTAAAATTAAAATTTAAAAAGGGTTTCAAAGCTTGAAATCTCTACTTTCGAACGGTTACTGTATTTTTTTAAAGAGTTCTGTGGTAATTTATTAGCTCAAATTGGAAATAAAACATCTTCGTTAAAAATGATTAAAATTTAAATTTAAAAAGTGTTTCAAAGCTTGAAATCTCTACTTTCGAACGGTTACTGTATTTTTTTAATTTATGTGGGTTTTGTAATTTTTATATATAGAAAGCTATGAGCTGAAAGAAAGGGAAATTTATCTTCTCACTTCATGGGTCTGTCACGTGCCAAAAAAATTTGTAAAAATTTTCGGTTTTCTGTATCTTAAAAATTTGGAATTTTTTTACAAAATATCGTTAAAAAAAATATTTCTACGATTTTTTGTTCTTGAGTTATTCGCGAATTTAGTAAAAAGGAGCATTCTGAATTTGATTACTCATAACTACATTAAAAATCATCATACCGCAATTAATAAAACAGATTCGTAAAGCTGCAATGTTGCTCCATCAAGTGGTATATAATTATCAAGTTAAAAAATAGAATTCATGCACATTTGAGTTAAAAATGTGATACTATTATCCCCCCCTCCCCCCCATTTAACTATTGCACAATGGAAAAAAGGAGAGTAGTATCACATTTTCAACTCAAATATACATATATACTATTTTTTTTTTAAATTGACAATTACACCACTTCATGGAGCAACGTTTCAGCTTTAAAAATCTGTTTTATTAATTGCAGTACGATGATTTTTGCCGGTGAGTTATGAGCAATCCAAATCAGAATGTCCTTTTATTTAATCCATGTGTGACTTGGTAACAAAAAGTCGTTTTTTAACATTTTTTGAGAACGTACATTTAGGAAAAACTATAAGCTTTCACGCCAGATAGTCGAAAATTTTGCATCTAATATATTCTGTACATAATTTTGATTTAACAAAATTCCGCAGAACTTTTTCTCCAACCCAATACTCGTAATCATATTTTAGTAGATAATGTAATATACATTAACACATTTCATAAAAAATTATTTATTTTTTAGGCTCGCATATGTAAAGACACAGTAGTAAAGAACAAACCACAATTGACAATGTGATAGGTAGAAAGCAATTATAACTACTGTTACTAATATTGACGAATCATTGATGAAAGAAGATGAGAATAAAAATATAATTTTTTACGAGATATAATGTGTATGTATAGATGGAAATTTTCCAGTAATTATAATTTTTCCATGAGATTTGAATACTGTCAGACACAGGAGCACTGACGTGTAAAGTTGACAATGCGTTCAGAAGGCGAAACAGTCCAGTAAATTCTCACTGTTTACTCTTTAAATAATTTGAGATGATCGATTCTTGCCTTATGTCCTTGTTGGATTTAATGTAGTACAATCGCGAATTGAATACCTACAAAATTTCTTAAAATTGAAACTATATATTGTACTACACGGAGAGAAATCTGTTACGATTTTGGCACGGACAGTCGATACTATTATCGTGCGGCCTATTTCAATGCGCTTAATAGCGTTCAATCTGTTTATGCATGAAGTCGTGCAATCATGGCACGAGAATCGCTATGAAAAAAAAGAACGTGATGCGTGCTATGGTCATACCAGCTTTTTACGATAGCCGCACGAGCGCAGTACGCATAAAGCACCCCACTTCATCGTGCGAAATTCGCTCGAAATCAAAGACATTATTAGCTGCTTTCCATTTACACCGATTCTCAGATAATTCTCACTTGTGACGTCATAACTCAGTTGAATGCGCGTTCCTTTTGCATTCTGACAAGTGA
>NW_017295960.1:766423-766629 GCF_001594075.2 Trachymyrmex cornetzi
AGAATGGACTGCGCGATCCGTGTATAACTACAGTATGTCCGTGTCACACTACGGATTGCGAACGCGGATCGGATTGGGATTGCGGATCGTCGAATTTGGATTCTTCATTCACACTACGGACCATGGTACGGACTACGGATTCAATTTGCAACATATGCTGTATCGCAAATGTCGTGTCGTCGACGTTTGCTGTGTACATTCTCTCT
>NW_017295960.1:767218-768011 GCF_001594075.2 Trachymyrmex cornetzi
TTCATAAGTAGGTACACATATTAGGTTAGATTCGTGAAAAACTTAAATATCTCATTTACAAAGCTTTAAAATTATGTTTCGCCCTTATGGAAACTGACTGAAAATTTCGAAAAAACACTGAAAATAAGAGGTTAACGCTCAAATTTGAGTGTTAACCTCTCATTTTCAGTGTTTCTTCGAAAATTTTCAGTGTCTGTTTCCATAAGGACGGGGCTCGGAACATCACAATTTCACCGTTGAGTAGAAAAAGACAGATTGGCCGCAACCTACGTCCCTCTCTCTCATTTTCCTCGACCAACATATCCTATATCACTTACTATAGTTATACACGGATCGCGCAGTCCATTCTCTATGTCTTTGCTCGAAATCCATGCGATTTTGGCATGGCTTATCGGTTTGACAGTCAAATTTTTAAACCACGCCTTCTATGATACATTGTGTGTTAAAAATTAAACAATATTTATGTGAAAAATATTGCAGCAGTAAATATTGTGGAATTTATCGAAAGGTAAATAAATTATTTAAAAAATTTACGTCATTACTAAATTATTATTATTATATAACAAAATAACGATAAGAAGTAACGGTGTTACAATTAGTTACGTGTACTTCCATATTTTCTGATAATTATATATACATTACAAAGGGATGATCCCTTTGACTATATACCTCTGGACTGCTAGTTACCCCCACTTTTCCTACCTTTTCCATAAGATAGAAAGAGAGGACCGTGTATCCAAGATCTCAGAGCCATCAGGTCCGGAAGTTGGCCAAATCAAGAACTAACTAGCTG
>NW_017295960.1:768825-770066 GCF_001594075.2 Trachymyrmex cornetzi
ATACATATATATGTATATATGTATATATGTAAGATAATATATATATATATGTATATTTTATACATGTATAACTATATATACATATAATATTTGCTATATAATTAATTGTTTCGTATCGATTTCGATGATCAACTTATTTCGATTCCTTCATAATTTTGAAAACCGTCGTCAATTATTACACGCAGAATATGTCCGTTGAATAATTATTCATTTATATTCAAATTAATGTTAAGAATATAGATGCTAATTCTCTCACGGTTTCAGGAAGCATCTTGCTATTGTTCGCCTCAAAATATGAAATCACCAAGCAAAACGCTCGTATACTAATTCATTATACAAATCGCGAAATAATGAGCAAGCAAATTTTGGCATACAGTAGTTGCAGGCAAATTCTAAAGTAGGTTTAACCATTTTCAACTATTTACTTTTGGTGCATAAACGTAGCCAAAGAAACTAGCATAAACGTAGCCAAAGAAACTAGCATAAACGTAGCCAAAGAAAATACGTTTGCTTTATATTGAATTGCAAATCAGTTTGAATTTAGATAAGCAAATATATTTATACCGTATTTCACAGTTCTGTAGGTCAATTGGAAACGCATGTTGTGTAGTATTCGTAACTTTTCAATCGATAGGACTGTAGAAGATGCATATAAATAGACAAAATTCTATTCTTTTAATATCGTTACTGCAAATTAGCTCATAAATCACAGAAACCGACTTTTCCATTGTTTCTACCACGATAAATTGTTCCGCTAAGAAGTGACATCCAATAACCACTACAGGATAATTATAGTGAAATATAAATGATAAATCTAGTCCACCAAACCACATATCCCAATTTTTAGACTTTAATATCTAACAAAAGCATAACATTCATTATTCGCTTATCAATGAATTAAAACTGCAGAAATTCTAGTTTATTTAGAGCGGTCGATATTTATAGTCGATTCTTATATTTGAGGTTCTCTTAAATACGATCTTAAAATGTCATAAGCCAATCAAAGGGCCGTATTAGCATCTTGAGAGATTACTTAAGACGGTCCTAAAATAAGAACGGACTATAAATAGCGACTTAAGTCTCCAAAAGCTCAATAAAAATAAATTGAAAACATATTATAGAATGGGATATCTCTATAAAAGGGCAATGAGCTTAGCATGCTGACAGTGCAATTATGGGTGCTTCCCGGGTGTTATGTCATCCTTTGTTAACGTTTGTTAAACAACAACAATGACATGACA
>NW_017295960.1:771683-797687 GCF_001594075.2 Trachymyrmex cornetzi
AAATTACATAAAATTATATATAATTTTATATAATTGTATATAATTATATATATTTATATGTATATAACTTTATATGTAATTATATACAAAATATGTCCATTTATACATAATTATATATAATTTTATATATAATAACTTGATTAATATTGTAATAACAATTTAAAATTAAAACGGGTCTGAGCACAAGAATTGTCGTAACACTTACTTATTCCCATTTCCACCAACGTAGATTAACTTTAATCTCGGTTCAACTTACTCTTCGTCTTTTTCTAATCTTTAGAATTAGAAAAAAAACGAAGAGTAAGTTAAATCGAGATTAAAGTTAATCTACATTGATGGGAACGGGCATTAGAGACTTAAGTTGTAGATGTAAGTAACGCACAAGCTTTGGCGTATGACGTACGACTTATTGCCATCTCTTGGAGACACGACAATGGTCCTAAGATAGGATCATTCCTCTTGATCTAAAAGCATAATCCAATCAGCCCGAAGCAAATTTCCAACAGTTGCAAAGTAAACGTTCTTTATTAACGAGGAAGAAGCTTTGGACCGCTGGATTGGGGGAAGGAGCAATGCGAACATTGGCTGCGTTCGGCAGAGAAAGCAGCTTTGCAACTGTTGTAAAATTCTTCAATATATGATTGGTCTTGCCCGTAGCTCCTCATTGGATTTAAATGTATAAACCAATCATATATTCAAGAATTTTACAACAGTTGCAAAGCTACTTTCTCTGCTGAACGCAGCCAATGTTCGCATTGCTCCTTCCTCCAGCCCAGCGGTCCAAAGCTTCTTCTTCCTCGTTAATGGCTCCCGCAGCGGCGCGCCGCGATACGGCCAGTATCCCATGTAGCGATGGTATAAGAGAGGGAAATGTGAGGCTGTCTAGGACTGTGGTCAAAGTCTCGCTTCAAATGCTTTGAACTAACCGTTTGATGGACCAATTAGAAGAAAGAATTTTACAAACTGATCAATTAAAAAACGCTTCAAAGCGTTTGCAACATCGCGTTGACCATACCCTAGGATTGACCAGTCATGGAAAAATGTTGAATTCAGGGAACTTGTTATGAGAGACCTCGGGAAAAAATATTTTAGATATAATATATAATATATATTAAGTAAAATTATATATCTAAATACATATATATATAATTTTATATAATTGTATATAAATATATAATTATATATTTATATACAATTACTCAGATAGCCAAGTCTGTAGAAAGCAGATTTTTTAAATGTGTGCTACACATTGTGTACGATTATACCAACAAAATAACAACAGAATTGTTTCAGAATTAGATGTACATAATAATGTTGACAGACTGCTAGAAAAAACGTAACAGAATCTACAAGCAGAAGTAAATGACAGATTGGAAAAAGAAACAGAGCAGATTTGTGGTATAAAATCTGATAGTATATTGTCTACAGAAACCAAGCAGATCCTGACGACATCACCTAGCACTAATCTATCAGCAGAAACGACGCAAATCCTGCTCTGACACGATTTGACAGCAGATTGTTGATAGAAACCCAGTAGATTCTGGGACAATCTGTCGACAATAAATTATCAATTATCAATTTCTGTCGACAATCTGCTGTCAGGTCGTGTCAGAGCAGGATATCAGTCATGAAACTTTTTTCCTAGGATGAAAAGTGAAAAGTGAAAAATTTCTCCATTTAACTTCAATGATTAAAATTTTCGCTTTTCACTTTCCATCCTAGGGATAAAGTTTCATGATTGATACCCAGGATCCGCGTCGTTTTTGCTGACAGTCTAGCGTCAGATAATGTCGGCAGGATCTACTCAGTTTCTGCCAACAATTTGCCTTCACATTATGTCGACAAGTGATGTTAACAGAACACAAGCCTAATGTGGACGCAGTTGATGGCAGACTGCCGTCATTTTCTGCTCGAATCTACTGACAGTCTGCTAGAAAACTGCAGACATTTTGCTATCTGGGTATATATAAATTTATATATAAAATATTTTTTCTCGGGACTTTTTATTGGAGGATGTAGTGATTGGATCTTATTCGATTAATCGTAACAATTTCGTCTCTTTTAAGCGACTTCTTATGATACCAAGGATTAACAGCGGGGCTTGAGTAGTACTCTGCATATAACTGCCCTTTAACGCGGGCTTGCTGTTCTAGGAAGCGGAGAATTTTATGTTTTTGTTTAGTTTATAGAGTCAGAACTTGGACGCGACGAAACCGGTAAAAAATCCAGTTCACGCTACGTTTATCTCCTTAGTTCCTTGCGTGCAGAGCTTGGATGTAATACTAAACGTAAAAATTTAAATTTAAAACTTAACGATTACGTTCGTCAAAGGCTGCGATCCAGTTGACGCTACAAACGCTTCGAAGCGTTCTTTGATTAGTCAATTCGTAAAATTCTTTGTTCTGATTGGTCGCTCAAACGCTTCGAAGCGTTTGTAGCGTCAAGTGGCCCGCAGCCAAAGTGTTGTTCAATCAGTTCTAAACTCAAAGTTACGAAACATTTATTACGTAAAACTATACATGTGTAATAAATATGTAAAAAATGTAATCGTTAAGTTTTAAATTTAAATTTTGATTATTAATCAAGTTATTATATAAAATGTAAAGGGGGGGGCCGTAATACTATCATCTCCTCTATATATTAAATATTATATATATAGATTAAATAAATATATTTTTGTATGCTTACATTTTATTCAATAAGTAACATTTTCTATCGTTATCGTTTCATTATTTTTATTAATAATAATAACAATAGAAATTCTGTTTATAAAAAGATATATTTAAATTTAAAAAAACACATTTGAATATATTTAAATTCTTACCTCAGTAGAATATTTGACAAATGATGTATTCTGGCAGGGAAATATAGCTCTAGCATATGTAAACTAAAAATGTAGAATTATGAATATAATATAGAAGAATTCATTGTTCATTTATTATTCACCTTGCTGTTAGTAATTAATAATAAAGAATATATGCCATCGGAAGTTTGATCAGGCCTTAGCCAATACAACGCAGGAGAATTTTTACTTGTTTCATATTTAATCTGAATTTCATTACTGAAAATAAAATATCTTTATATTATCAAATATTGGTATCAATAATTTATGAAATATGCGGTATTTTAAATTTCTAAAAGCTTTCTATATTTACTAATAAATATCTATTTTATTTGTGTTTTCTTCATCAAGTAGTGGTATTTAATGGTGAATTTACTTCCAAATTTACCACAATGTCCAATGTCATATTCTAAACTTCTTCCGGTGTGAAAATATGTGACGCTCAATATGGCGAGTTTATAGTTATCTAAAATCTAATTGCTCAATATATTATATTAAAGATAAACCAAAATGGTCGTAATCACAAAACAATAGAAAGTAAATACTTACTATTTCGTTATATATATCTGTTTTCTTTTCATAGTCGTAAAATCCACAAATAATTCGAAGTTAATGTGAATTACAACAGCAGATTATTCTAATAATTACAAAGTTAAAGACATTTTTTAAGATATTCGAATGTTTAGCGTGGATAAAATTATAAATATAACTACAAACAATAATTGCAATTAAAAACATAATTTTAGATACGTATATTATTTTTATGCTGGTAACATTTTGAGTATTATGCTATTTTAACGTGTAATTTGAGCATTTAAGAAGACACGCAGAAAGTCATAGTAAAAGTAGTGATACAAATTAAAAAATTGTGGATAATTTTTAAAGATCTGGAGATACATGCAACAGTTGCATCTTTCAGACATAATAAAATACAAAGTAGAACAGCAGCGCCTATAAAGCGCTAAAAAAACGCTAATATACTTTTTTAAGCGCTTTTAATGCTTTATAGATGCTGTGTGTTACTTGGATGATAATTGGAAGATTCTTAGTGTACTATTTATTTCAATAAAAGAGAAAGGAAATAAATTTTAAATTTTGAATTTTTATGTAATTAAATAATTAAAATACCTGGTCTTGCATAAGAATACGGATCTCCAGGTGACAGACCCATTTCAAAAGTTTCTGTTAGCTTATCCAATTAATTATTGAAAACAGATTTTTATACTATCTACTAAATTGGACATAACACTGCTTTCTCCTTTGTTATTATATTACCCCTCTTTACGTTTTAATGTGTTTAACAACAGTTTGTTCATTAAAGAAAAAAAATATAACGCAAGAAAAGTCACAATATTTTTAAACAATTAAATAGTGATAACCGAGAAAACAATGAGAATTTGACTAGAGTTTGATCATCCGAATGGATATTTTGCTTCACAGTTGGGTAGTTATGGCTGATCAGGTAAATGAGATAAATACAATATACAATTTATAAATTATTATGTTTTCAAATAGTATTAGATATTAGATATAGAAATCTTTATCTCAATACTTAAATAGTAAAATACAACATTTTTATATCATAATTCAACATGTTTGGTTATATAATGTTATTCGAGTAAAGAATGCAAGTTTTGTTCGAGTACAATCGCAATAAATAACATTCTTATATAACTCATTCTTGAATACGTATTCAAATAATTTCATAATTATCATTTTTTATTCTTTCGTTAATTTTACAGTGGAAGAATGATAATTAGCAATACGTATTTTTACAGAACGTGATTAATATATAATTAAAAGAATTAAAAATATCAAATAAGCTTTATCATTTCAATATCGGCCACTCGTTTATTATCAAACGTAGCATCATCTGTCTTTAAATTAATAATTTCTTATAAATTTTTCATCATTCGTATTGATATTTTTTTTAAATATTAACACAACCAAAGACACAAAGTATTAACAATCTAAGCGCACGGATTATTTTGTATTTAATTTTTTAAGGTGACAATCTTGCCGTTTTATTAATTTCATAGATTTCGAGGAACCAAATTTGAGATCTGCGGTTACCACTAAGTCTGTTAGCAATATCTTGTATTAAGTAGAATATATTCTATACACGAAATTCTTTTTACACAGTTTTTGAAGGCACCTAGTTACCAAAACTATATTTATTTCCGAAAAAGATAAACTGCTTCGTTTTACGGCCTGCAGCCTTTAAGAGAATTCTACTTTTTTTTTTAAACCAAATTTAATCTTATGTTTTTCTTAAAGTTTTTAGATATTTTTGAAAAAGCTTTTTAGAAAAACTTTCGAAAATTGTGCATTCTACAGATTAATATTCTATAGTCCTATATTTATGAAGTAGTCTGTCATTTATAGTACAATCGGCACAATTTATATATTTCTACAAAGTTCTATATAGTTAAAATATTATTAGTTTAAACTTTTTATGTGTAGAGAATTATTAGCTTTCCGATTGTCACCATCAATAACGGATTACTTTGTGGTATAATTAAGTAATTATTAAATTATTACAAAAAATTGAAAAGTATCATACAACTGGGAAAATTAGTAACATCCTATACATTGGACTATTTCATAAGGCAAGATATCCCTCTGGAGACACATGTATATATGTATATATAATTATGTTTAGTCATTAGAACTAATAAATATTAAGCCATCTAAATATTTAGTCATACAATAGATATTAAATATGTAAGATATTTTAAATCTATAACAAGCTGATAGATTATATATCTTTTGTCGTATCTCATTACGTCTATCGTATTAATTCATAAAGAAAATATTTTAAATATAAGTATTGGGTCTTTACTTTTGTACAATAAATTAGTAATAAATAACAATATCGATTGTTACGAAGAAACATTTTGAGATTAGGCATTGTGCAATGCAGTAAAAATTTCACGGAACCGATAATATACGATTCTATAATAGAATTAATATTGGCGAATTTAGTCACATTTATTTAATCACATCATTAATTGCCGTTGTGTTAAATAGTTGTTCATGGCGGCGCTGAATGTGGAGGTTGGGGTCAGCAATTTGAGACAGCGCTGTGTTTCTCATCCGCATAATAAGATACTGTTACAACGTCGCCACCCACGTTAATGAGACATTGACCCTAGAAATATATTTTTTATAAAATATGCAACCAGCATGGGAATGTGCTTTCACGTTAAATAATATATTTTTACTAACTTGATTTTTGTGAGGGCTGTGAAGAAGCACGCACTGCGTCATAAAGAATGCTACCATGGCGTTACCACCTAATGCTGTAATGTGCGCGCGAACAATTGCCAAAACTTCCATTACGAAACTGTGAGTAAAACCACTCAATCCACCATTCTATAACATCATCAGAATTGTTACCGTTATATTTTATAACATTTCGTCGAGAATAATTACTATGGATTCTACAAAATTTACCTCCCGTATCGATGTACTTTCGCGAATAAAAAAGAAATTTAAATTGCCTTGATATCTCTCTATTCTTCCACCTGGTAGATAAGATAAAGGCGTTATATCCACGCCATATCTTCCTTTTAAAGGCACCTATAATGAATTAAGATATGAAAAAAGTCCTCATATTATTCATGCTCAACATTTATCATAAATTTAAAGGCAGAAGTTGAGAGAAAATGATAACACATGATAACAGTACAAATACTAAGTATATTTATATATATATATATATATATGTGTGTGTGTGTGTGTGTGTGTGTGTGTGTGTGTGTGTGTGTGTGTGTGTACACAATAACGTGGTCTTGGCTTTTGTACAGGGGTACTACTTAATGTGGGATTTCCCGCACAAGTACGTGTTGCATTGTCGGATATAACATTGTTCTCTAAATGATCCTCGTCTAAGCTGAATATCATATCACTGTCATCTGGTATAAGAAATAAAAAAAAATAAAAGAATTAATTTTTCCCTTAAAATATACATTAACGATGGCATAATCATAAATTGTAATATAAAATCCGATAATAATTCCCGATAAAAATAGAAAAATAATTTGTAAACAAAACTATTTCACAAAATACCTGATTTTCTCACTTGATCCTTACTCAAGGAACGACACACAATTTTCCTTTTATATTTATTCGTATTCAAAGGTTCTCCTAAGCCAAGTGCCATACCAACAACGGTTAGTTGTATCTCGTCTTGTTCGGGTAATGCTACTTTAAACTGCATATCGCATAGCGCACATGGAACCATCCGTCTTAATTTAAAATATAAAGACTAAAATAAAGTAACAAACATTTTACTAAAATGAAAATACTTCCTTTTCGCGAAGCACATTTTCAATTACAAGTAAATATACGCGAATAAATGTGCTCCAAAGTGAAAACGTTTTCTACGAAATATTTTAGAGATGAAAAATCGTACCTGAAGTAATCTAGCAAAATATTTCGATGGCATCGACGCGAATTGTCCCATAGGAATTTTAGCCCTTGAGATTTGCGTGAACATTTGTAAATTCCTGACAATTTCTAAATCTTCGAGGCCAGGTATGGTTTGTGTGTTAACGACGTGGAAATCATCAGGTGGTCTGTTGTCCATTAATGACGATATCCGGTCCATATCCTCGATGTCATCCACTTCCAAGACACATGCATCGCGAGTACCCAATCCAAGATCGAGTTCCGGCAGATCCTCGTCTGATTCGTCTGTATCAGAAGTACTCGGAATGCGTCCATTTTCGACTTCCTACAATCGCGTCACGATTATAATTAACGATCAAACTCTAGGATGATATTCTCTGAAATGAAAACGGTGCTAAGTCCCACATACGTTGACTCCGATAGGTTTTAGACGATAAAACTCTCTATTCTTCTTCACCGTTTCTACGATAGACTTTTGCATTTCCCCCAACTGCTCCTCGTTGTGCCACGAATTTCCAGACGCTATTTGCGGGATGGTGGGTGGCGGCAGAGCCGTCAAATAAATTGCGGTGCCTACCGCCATTCCAATTACAAGTCGTTCGCCCACGGAAACCTGCAACCTGAGACCGAAGACCGCATTCATGCCTTTGATCTTGAGCTTATTCAACAATAAACTATGTAGCTCGTATTCCAAGAATGGCAGGCAATCGGATATCTCCTTCGCGTTCAGTTCGCCCCGCAGATCCTTTTTGCTTTTGCACACAGTCGCTTGAATGAAGCAGCCCCTTCCAGTCATCGGTATATTTGCGGGCACTTCTATAGTAGTGAACATCACATCTGGGACTTTGGCACGTTTGCATATGGCACATTTTGATACATTGACTCTAAATGGCACGCTACCCTCGCTATAAGGGAGATGGCACAAGTTGCATCGCAATTGAGACTGGCCGCAGGAGCCCTCGTGATCGTTGCTCTCGGAAGAATGTTTGCACATTTTCCCATTTTGCCGTTCCGAGTGAGTCACGACGGATACGTCGCCGTCGACTCTTTCCGCCTTCATCGCTACGGACTTTTGCTGGCTCTTTTCCGAATCCACGGCAGCCGCGGGTACACCACCTTGCTGAAGTTTATTCAGAACGACACCGTCCGAATCTTGACCGGAATTATGAAAATTTATGACTGCCGCGGTACCGGAAGCACTCAGCACACATACGTCGTCACTGTAAAAAAAAAAATGCACGTTGTTGATACAAAGAGATACCAGAAAGAATTAAAAGCTTACGTGAAACTTATTACAAAATAAATCAATTCTTTTCGCTCGTATAACTTATACAAAAATAATAAATAGTAAACCCAGGTGAATACATTAAATTTAATCATAATATGTTAATGTAATTAGATATATGAGGTAATTATGTATTTCTGCGGATGATGAGGACTAAGTAGTAGCCGAAACGTACCGTTGAAATTTATCGTCGGAAAATTATAATTTGTGAATAATAAATAATATTTTTTTTACATCTAACTATAACTTGTTTAATGTATTGACCTGGGGGGGGGGGGAGGATTTACTATTTATTATTTTACGAGAAACTATTGTTTTTATTTAAAAAAAATTGTGTCTTATGGTAGTAAGACATGCAACAAATATAAAGCTCTTACCATATACTGGTTTCTTCCTTGTAACCTATAACAACGTTGCAAGCTAACGCTCTCGCGTGCGATCTAACTTCCATTCTAATTTCAGTCCACCACGAATCACGGCCCTCCGGCTCCTCCAGATTACTTATCCTCTCGAGTAATTTTACCGACTTCGAGCTCACTAGACCACCTATTCCATCATGCATATAATTCAGTTCGTTATTATTATGTTTAATTTACACAAACTTTTATATTTGTTAAGTGAATCAACTAGACTTATTTATCATTGTAAAGGACCAAATATGGTGTCTCGCATTGAAGAAGTAGTCTTCAAAACGCTTTATGTACCTAATAAATTTAATTACCTATATGTAATATGAAGCCAGGTGGATAATGTTGCATAGTAATAAATGGGTATTCTAACATTTCCAACGTGTCTTGATTCATAGGTCTGACGACCGCAGTCGGTGTCCTTAGAGGTCCTGCTATCGATCTGTCGCTGCCGAGAGAGTTACCTGAGACACGAATGGAAACTTTTAACCCTTTTCTCTCCCTTTTTAATCAAATCTTTATAACTGAAGTTCTAACTAAATCCTAAACATCTAAATCCCAAACATCAGCAATATATATACATGATTTTATTTATAGACTACAATTTGTCTTTCATAAAACAAAAATTAAAATAGAGATTAAAAGAAACAAATGTTTAATTGTCACTGCCAAGAGAGCTACCTGAGACACGAAACTTTTCACCCCTTTCTCTCCCTTTTTAATCAAATCTTTATAACTAAAGTTCTAATAAGAAAGAATCTTTTAATTTTGTGATATGCAATAATCGTAGTGCAATTTCTACGTAAATTTATCTCATTCTTTGCTAAAAGGAATAATAACTCAATATACCTTTAGGAGTAACGCTCAGATCGGAATCACTTGATCTCCGATGAAGCGGCACGTTGGCGAGCGTTCTGGTCGCCGGTGACTGGGATATTTTCGGAGCCATCGTGGGAACGGCCGGAAGCGGACAGGGCGGACTGACCGACGTCTCGTCTTGCTGCCTAAGATCGGGAGAAGGATGGGACACACGCGAGTTGTAAGTCATATTAGCATTGTTAGTGGGCATAGCGCAATCAATATGACATGATGTTTTTTCTAGATTACAGGCGCAACTAACAGACACCGCGGATACCTCGTCGGGTTTCCTGCGGCCGCACCTCGGCGACTTTCCCGAGGTTCCGGATGAACCGTCATGCGGACGGTGAAACGCAGGAGATGGAGATACGCGCGTGCGGTCGGTTAAACTAACGAGAGAGGAGCCGCAGGAACGAGAGGTGGCATGGGAAATCGGATGCTGACCTGAGGAAAGGCGTTCAGAGATCGAGCGAACGCGAGGAACGCGAAGAAAAACGTCCTTCTTGTGATGTCTGTCGACGTCTGGCGACGAACGTCTCCTCGTGGATGCGCCGCGGGAAGGAAACCTGTCAAACCAATTCCTCGATTTTCTTGAGTTCTTGCGGGAAACCTTCCTCTCGAGCTTTCTCTTCTTGCTCCTCAACGATACATTTCTTTTGCTGTGACACGTGGATACCATCATCTTCGTGTCGATCAGCTTGATCAAATCATGCATGCTTCTCCGTTTCTCGATGGTCGCCATCGCGCGAGCTTCTTCGTTCAACAAGCTGGTCCATGTCGTTACATGCGATAAACTGATAGCCAGATCGTTCTTCTCCTTGTCTGCGTTCATGTGATCTTCCGATCCTTCAGTGCAAGAAGGAGACTTAAGCCGCGTCGATGAATCTCGTTCATGTTTCGTCAAATAAACACGACGTGTCTCGGAAACTGATCTGGATATAACACTGCTATGCCGCTTATCATTCTCTATTTCTAAATTTTTCTTATGCTCGTTTTCAGAAGTGTCGGACACTTGTCTTAAGTCATCGATCTCTTGATTATCAGACGAATGAGATAATTTTGAAGTAAAGATATTGGCCTCGGTTAGAACATATGAATTTGTAATATCGAGCTGACTTTCGCTATTCGAGAACCCGGACGCATCAATCGACGTGTCCGAGTCTATGCTGTCTTGAGTGTCTACGGTGATTATAGGGATCGTATCGTTTCGTACGATGTCTTCCGTGCTCGCTAAGTTTGAACTTGATGGCGAACGATTCATCGATTCCATCTGCAGGGTAGAATCTGTGCAGCTTTCCGCGCTGGAGTGCGTGATGGGAATTCTCTCCTGGAGGCTCGACGAGTCCTCCGCTTTGTCGGAGTCTCTGTCAATCGAGTATCTCGAATCGTCCAAGATATTGTAGCTTGTGGTGTCCTCCGACAATTCGTCATCTGTAGAATTACCGTCATCGAAGGAGGACGTCTCCGTTTCATCGATCAAGGACGCGACATCCTGTTTCTGCTCTTCGCTCTCGATGTTGCTATTCACATTTTCATGAGGATTTTCTTTACAACGTGTCTCTTTCTTTACCTCTTCGTTAGGTTGTTCTTCGCTGGGAAAAACTGAAATAGGGTCAGTATTTTTTATATTTTCCAGAGGCATGTTATGTATAGATCCAATCAGTAACGCGGCCATTATCCCACCGGTCTTGGTTTCTTTAAGACTTCTGTCCTTCTCGGGATTCATGGCGAACGAGCTGATCGTATTGGTTTCAGAATCGGACTTCGCGGCAGAGTGATTCTCTTCGCCGACCGAGTCAAATTTGCTACGCAGGTGTTTGATTTGCTTGGAGAGACGATCTTTCGGCGATTCCTTCTTCGCGTCCTCCGGCGTTAACATAGTGCGTATAGACCTCACCGTCTCATCGATTAAACTGCGGCTAATTTCCGGAGACGGAATGACATCCGAACTGGACGCGGTTATCCTTAGACTCACCATGCTTGACGTATTGGATCGTAAAAAGGGAATACGCTTGACATGTTTCCTTCGCGCTCCAGCAAAATATCCAGGAGCCTTTGCACCGCGTTCCAGGCGCGTTAGAGACGACGTCGACTGCATGTAAAACGGGAGATTTCTGTTTCTACGAATGGGATACGAAGCGGGAATTGAAATGGGGATGAACGGCGCGCTGTTGTCAGAATAACGTTCCGTTCGCGCTATCGTGCGTGAGGAAAGCGCAAATGTGATCCTATGCAAACGCATGAGGGTAGGGAACAAGAAGAAAAGTATCAATTAATTCGTGTACTTCCTAAAAAAGTATAATATAATTAAAAATAATGAATGGACGATTTAATTTAAGCGATCAGAAAAGAGTATAATTCAGGAACTATTTTATGAGAAAAATAAACAGTACAATAATTTCTTCTTCAACAATTGAACATAAAACCAGGTGCTTTAAAGAAATTGTAAAATGTGAAGCTGATTCTATATCACGTAAAAAAGATTAGATCAAATTAGTAGATATAGAATTAAGAAAATATTTCAATGTCAATTGATTGCCAATTCAGATATCAACGTTTTATTAACAATGATAAGCAATTTGATTTGATCTATTCGTAATATCGAAGTAATGAGAACCTAAATAAAAGATAATCAGCATTTAATTGCAGATAAAATTAATTCGTCCAATAAATTCGGATCGTCCATATCTATCTGCTGCACATTATTTTCAACCACGGAAATAGAAGGTCTCAGCCGTAAAATAGCTATATTTCCTTGTACGAAATTCTTGAAATAGCTTGTTTGTGAGCGCCAACTTTATCGTAGATTATGTGAGTTGGCGACACCTATTTAATTGGCCTGTACGATGCCAGACGGAATTGCGCAATAATTTATCGTTTATCATTTATGATCGAATTATATTTGAACAAGGACTGCCCGGTAATTCATAACTGGATATGTAATAGAAATACTCACTCCTCAATATTAATGCTGTCGCAAGGAAAACCGAGAACATCATGCAGTTTTACAAGCGTTACTGCAGTGCCTATACCTCTGGCAACGATACCGGATTCGCCTTCCAGATCGAAGTTTTGCAAATACCTGATGCCAAATATCGAATTATAAAATAAAATAGCAAGCATATATTTTTAGATACTAAAAAATGTCTTAAACCAATTTAATTTTTACTTGAGTGTTATAACGAAATAATAAAAATAATTGAAAGTTTTTCTAGAAAAATAAAATTTACCCAATCACAGCATTTCCACCAAGATCCAATGCTTTTAATCCAATCTTTCTTTGAACCTCTCCGCTCAATTTAAAAAATAGAGTCTGCCGTGCCTCGTTCGATGCTCTAGGTGTTCTTATTTTATCAATCCATTTGTATTCCGGATCGTCACTAACTACAAGTTCTTCAACAAATCCATGTATCATTTGAGCATGATATCCATATGGTATATTAGGTGCTAAAATATGTTTAAAATATTTATCGCAGATTTTAAAACATTTCTTATGGTAAACTTATACTTAAGTAACATAAATATTAAATTTGGAAAAATAACAATTCAATAAAAAATGAAATTAGGTATATTATATAAAATGAAGTATCCTACATAATATTTATTTTTCTCTTGAAACTATCACTATGTTGCAAAAATTAAATATACTTACAGTAAAAAAATTGTACTCCACAGGACGACTGTCTGAACTTGTTGAAATCAGAGAATAGCTCTACTTTAATGATAATATTAACTTCGCCACGTATGCCATGCATTGTATCAAATACAGGTATCCATCCAGTCATAACTGACCCTATAAAAAATATGCAAGGCAAAGAGAAAACATTTGAAAAATATGTAAAATGTATAAGTGTATCTCTTATAGTATATTATATATCACCTTGAGAACCAGCAGTGTTCATAGCTGCCTCCAGGGTCCAAATATTTTTTACAGAAGGCAGCACACCAGGCAACAACAATGGATTCAGATTTATGTAAACTTTGCCTATCGCATCATTGGCAGAATATGTGTCATGGTCCATTAATCTAATTTGCAACGGTTCGTCTTGCAGCTCTGCATCGTCAACTTCAAATCTATACCATTCCGAGTTCCATTGCGGATTCAGGGACTTTCGGCACACGTCTGTCTTATAAGTTATATTGCCAAATTTTAATTCTACGTAAGCGTCTGTCGTGTCACCAGAACGGTCCATCACTGGCAGATTGCGACCTGCCAGTATCTTCACCTTTATTTTTCCAGGCATCGTGTTACTTTGATCCTCAACAAGCAATCTATCCATGAAAATAAATTCCACACATTTACTTATCTGTACATCATGTTAAGGTAATTATAATTATTCAATTTACATGAAACATTTATGATTGTGTCATCTAAATTGAATAATTATTTATATTAATATAAAAAGATATTTATAATATTCAAATAATATATAAATTATAATTTACAGATAAATTTATAATCAAATATTTTATATCATAAACATATGACATTAAATATATTAAATATATCTACAAATGTATATACAGCTCCTATACTTCTTTGCACCAAGTAGTATATGTTACACTTACACTTATTTAACAGACAACTTTCACGCTTTTACTAATTCTACTTATATGACACCTTATAAGGCTGAATAAATACTTAAAAAATACTTTCAAAGTAGATGTTATTTATTTGTGAAATCCAATACGTGGCAAAACCAAGGAAAATTTCGCTAGCAATGTTCGCTCACCATGTCCCGCATTTAGCCCAGCAATGACACTTCGCGAGTGATTTAATAACGAAGAGCTTGTCTACGGGTAATCACATCTTCTCAGTTTTTCTCGCTCGACAATGCTCGACGATTAACCTCCCGACTCCCGATCTCTCTCGCTCCGGTCTCTCCCTCCAATTTCGAACAACGGGCTCCATCTAGTAGCGTTCGGGGGAAACCGCACTTCCTACCGGCCCGTGTTGTCCCCTTTGCACGATAACCTATAAAAAGCTGGGAAAGGAACGGTGAAAAACGGGTTGCCCGAGCTCACCGGAGACTCGTCGGAGTGCGCGTGCGAAATTCGCGGCTTTTACAATGGACGACGAGACCGACCAGGAGACCACGATCGAGGACGACTACTACACTTTCCTGAACATCTCGAGAAACGTGAGAACGCCTCGACAATCCGTTCCGTATGCAATTCGCCCGGTTTCCCAAGAGAGTAGAAATCGAGTCTCGTATACCTTCCACGTGACACCTTCGTCTTCGTCACGCTGACGTAACGATGCTCCAGAGGATCCGTTTCCTCGCGACCGACGCGAGAAATCACGGATAAATTAATTGGAAAACGCGACGTTGATACTGCCTCGCCAGTCGCTCGTTCTTAACATATTATTCATTCTGCAACACAATTTTTCGTTGCAGAACGCTAATTTGTTTGATCTTTGCATTACAAACGAGTGGATGTCATTTTAAATCTGTCCCTTTTTATCTTTTCTTTCATAAAAGCTACCTTTTATTTATGATGCAATCTGATAGTCTCTGCTGTAATGATTGCCTCCAATGTTCCAGGCTAGTCCTGAGGATATCAGCAATGCATATCGCAGACTTAGTAGACTCTACCATCCAGATAAGCATGTGGATCCAACGCTTAAAAAGGAAGCTGAGATTCTTTTTAATCGCACGAAGAAAGCTTATGAAGGTATATTACAATATATTTAATATATGCATGTTTGTAGAATCAGAAGAATATTGATTTAGAATTTATTTTATGTAACTGATATTCCTGCAATTATTTTTGTTATTCTGTTATTATTACTATAGCAAGTTATAAAATAAAATGTTTAATTGCCTTTATTTGCAATATGAATTCTTAATCTTAGAGCATTAAAATTATGCGTACATTATATTGGTTTATTTGTTTAAATTTGAATCTTGAATGTAAAATGCTTGGTATTGTAGTGTTAAACGATCCACATCAAAGGGCGATTTACGATTCGCTGGGAATCCGTGGATTGGAGACAGAAGGATGGGAAATAGTACAGCGTACAAAAACACCTCAAGAAATTCGCGAGGAATACGAGAGACTGGCGAGGGAGAGAGAGGAGAGACGACTGCAGCAGCACACCAATCCCAAAGGAACTGTAACGGTAAACATCAATGCCACCGATCTTTTCAGTAAATATGATGAAGATTACAGCAATGGGTAAGATCGATCAGTCTAAATTATTACAATTAAAACATTGATATTATTATGATAAAACACAGTAAAGAGATTGCTTAAAAATGAAATTTTATTATTAAGCAGTATTACTAAATTTTAACAAATCAATAATTATAATCCTTGATTAAAAAGTTATGGACCTAGTTTCAGCAGTGGACTGTTTTCATGCATCGAAGTCAGCGGGATGTCGTTCGCACAATCTATTGAAGCGCCTCTGACCCTGAGAGATACCGTGACTATGTCCGGTCAACTCGGAACCCAAAACGGTACGGGTTCCGGGTCCATCAATGTCTCAGCGAAAAGGCTGGTATCTTCAAAGGGTTGGGTCGAAGTTGAGGTCGGGGCAGGCAATGGTCCAACGTTTTCCCTCAAAGCATTTCGCACGTTAACGAAACGATTGTTTTGTGACGGGGCAACAATACTGCAGTTTACGTCGCACGGCGTGAAAGCTGGCTACGTTGGGAGTACGTTTACTTGCGGTTTTCGTAATATAATTGTAACCATGTAATTCTTAGTCTCTTATATTCACATATTTGTTTTATGTATGGAAGGATATCTTGAACAAAATTGTTATATTTATAGCTCTTGCGATGCAATTGGATAAACACACGGTAGGATACCTTACGTACAGAGCTGGCATTCAAGACGCTATGAGCACAATGATTGTGAGAGACACGTCTCAATCCTACACGGCGTTTTCTATACATTTCGGACTTCTACATTCTTTCGTCAGCCTTAACTATACTTACAAAATGGAAGAGAAGCAACTTAAACTTCGTGGTAGTGTCAAGTTAGTACTGTCAACGTTACTTTATCCTATTATCAACAAATTTAATAATTATGTATAATTTGTTCTATATAATTTATAGAGCCGGAACATTTGGTGCGTTTCTCGAATACGGCGCGGAAAAGAAGGTCTCCAAGCATAGCTCGGTCTCGGCGGCTGTACGCATCGGCGTTCCAACTGGCGTCACGTTAAAACTTAGATTGAGTCGCGCCTCACAGGCGTACACGTTCCCTATCCATCTGTGTGACGAAGTTCTTCCAGCTCCGGTCTTTTATGCCACTGTAGCACCCATAATCACTTGGACGGTTATTAAGAAGCTCATAATCGATCCCGTCGTGAAAGAACGGACAGAGCGCGAGAAAGAGAAACAGAAAGAGATGAACAAATCCAGAATGTTAGAGAAACAAAGGGAAGCCAAAGCGGCCACTGAACTAATGAAGGAAACCGTCAGCAGGATAAGAGCCGAGGAGGAATCCAAGAAAGGATTAATCATTACCAAAGCGTTGTACGGTCGATTCGTTTATCCACAAGATCGAGCTGCCACGGACGAAAGCGGACACAGAGACGAAATGATAGACGTAACGATTCCTTTGCAATGTTTAGTCAAGGATTCCAAACTGATTCTTCATAAGGCATCTAAGGTGCGCTCTTATAAACTCATCTCTTACGTCAAGACTCTTTATTTCATTTAAATCTTATTTCTTATTTTTGTCAAAATCTTCCTACATATAAAATTTAACATTTTATTTTTTGCATAAATAAGATTTGATATGCAGAGAAGATTCCTATAATTGAGGTAATAACCTGTAAGCTTTAAGAAATTGACCAATCACAGTCGAATGTGAAGAGAGTAATCGACTATGACTGGTCAATCTCTTATAGCTAACTAGTATTTATTTTTCCCAAAATTACAATTACCTCATTTCATTCTGTCACCGATTGTTAAAACTTTAATCTCTATAATTTCTTATAAACCAAAGTATATATAAAGTGAAAATTGAAATATTTGTAAGTCAACATGAAATCGTATGTTATTGCAGAGCCAACTACCTGGATTTTATGATCCATGTGTGGGAGAAGATAAGCAACTTTTGGTACAGTATCTCTTCCATACTCATACGCATGAATGCGTTATACAGGATGATGCACCTCTTAGGATACCAATCTCGTGTAAGAGTTCGCTTGTCTGTTACAAATAAATTTGTATTTAACGATTTGCCGATATATTATTTGTATGTTTCAGCACACAAAGTGAATACTACTTGACATACAGATTCAACATCGAAACCAAAAACCAGTCGTCGCAGTTCCCGTCAATGATTGACGTGTTACTTTGGTATAGATTTGTCCATTTTTAGAGGTTTAATTTTACATAAAGGGTAAAACATTAAATGTTCGTTGATCCTTAAACTTTGTACATTAATGTCGTTTCTTCAGTAAAATGGTATTTTATTATTTGAAAATTATAAAAATATTTTTAATATATTACATTTCGCAGAAATTTTGCGAAAAGTGTTCTATAGAAGAAAAATAGATCTTCTTTTACATAAATATTCAGCTGTACTCACGAAGCTTTTAATCGTGAGCTGCACTGAGATGTATTCATTTTGCTCATTGAAGTCATATTCCAAATATTTTAGAGTAAAAGTCAACCTAAACACAAATCTATTTACTGCCTATAGAAATGTAATGATATATATGCCACATAAAATAGAAAACAATTCCAAAAATCATATTGATCTTTTGACAGTCATCTAAAGATCATTATGAGTAAAAAATAACAATCAGCCATAGAATTATATTACATATGCATATTATAGAGAAAGACATTCGTTAATTAATTGCACAACCGATTACATTGGAGTTAAAGTATTAGTGTACAATTTATTCTTGTATAAAAAATAGATATCGTTTTGACGCGATAATGTGTATATAATTATATACATAACTTCAAAAAATTATGTATATAATTTCTAATTATATAAAACAGATATCTATATAATCATCTATTCTATATACCTGCAGAAGTATATTTGTATGTATGTATATTTACAAATAGGAACTATAAATAGCTCGACATTACATCATGAAATAAATTTGCTCGTTGAATTATAACAAAGACCCTTAATTTATCAGACTGATATAACTTAGATGTCAAATTTTTTTCTAGCAATATGCTACTTTTCTTATTTGCATTTTTCATCACTCAATAATATAAATTTGTTAATTACGTTACGTGCTAGTACTTAACATGACAGATTGTAAAAAGGTATTCGCAGTTGTATCGGAAGGTAAGAATTTTCCAATCAATTTCAATTCGTCGTTCTTCACCTGCAATTGAGACAGTGGAGTCCACGAACGATCTTGTTCTAATCTAAACGAACCCATATAATTGTGTGAGGGAGCTGAACTACCCCATTCCTACAAATACAATAAGAAAAGTTAGACAAAATTTTACAAAAATATTTAATGATACAAAGATATTTACTTCTGGGCTAAGCATGGAAAAGTAACGCTGTCCTGATTCTCGTTGATACAAATGATAGATGTGACCAGGTTGCTTCACAAAATTGCAAGGTACATGATGCAGCTTAGCGTTTCGTTCCGCTTCCAACAAAATACCCTCGGCCTGTCTTTGCAGAAATCTAATCTGCTCTGCGATCACTTGTAACTTGTTACATGCATTAGCTCTTACACAGTTATCTGCCTATATAAAAAGAAATAAATAAATAAGTAAATATATATATAACAAAACCATTATAATTAAATTATAAATAATTTAATTTGATTATAAATATTACGCAGATATCATATATTACCTTTTCAATTTCCGTAACCAGTGCCATTAAATCCTGCTTACTTGATTTTGCTACAGCGGCTGGATCAACCAACGATATGCCTTGTGGCATAGTATTTCTTTCCACTAGTGCTACTTTAATAAGAAAACAATTATTGTAAATAAATATTATTCCATTGAGGGGAAAAAAATAGTTGCGGCAACTAGTACAATGCTAAAATTTAAATACTTGCAACTAGTTTTAAAAAGTGATAAGAAACAAAGTAGTACTACTAGTATTTTTACTAGTAGTATAATAAAAATACTATAAAAATACAGTATAGTATTATAAAAATATAGTATTCAGTACTACTTTAATTCTTATTACTTCGTAAAACTAGTTGCAAGTACTTAAATTATTAGATTTGTTAATTTAGGAGTTGTCAAAACTATATTTTTCTCTGAGTGTACATTCAAACTTTGTCATTCAGTTATCACAGATTATACCTGTATTTGAAAAATCATGCAGACTATTTGCTGCATCCATCCTATTGCTATTGTCCATTATATGTACAATTAAATATAATTACACAAAATATATTGATTAGATAATGTCCATACAGTGATTAAACAAATAATTCGAATTTTTTAATGTTTAAAAGTTCAAAGATTGAAATATACTGTAAAATTAAAACAATTCTGGTCTCATTCTTGGAGCAGACTAGAAAAACATAACACTGTTCATTAAGACTTCATAAAATCGTAGAATTAGATTAAATTTAGAGAAACATTTGAAATTCAACAAAGTAACGCTAACACATGAAAACAGATATTTCTTTCATAATTACCTAGACTGACCTAGAGCAAAGCGTATCTGAAATTCAGATGGACAATCGCATTAGAAAATCTAATGCGAGATTTCACACATGTTGATTGGCTGTCGGAGTAAGATTTTAAATATGCAGTCCGAAAAATAGTCCCTTCTCCAAAATAATTCTGAATAGTCTTTCATTTATTGCACAAACTTTTCTAATGAAGAATAACAGAAAAAAGACGAAAAAGCAAAAAAGGCAGGCCGTAAAAATTAAGAATAAAGAAGCAGAGAACATACATTTGTAGAGTGGGTCTTAAGGCTTGGCGCGAAAGGACCGACCACGTGGCCAGTCGATGTCGATACCAGCGACTCGTGAACTGGAAAAACGTACGAAGGTTCGTTCTAGCTATCTTTGCATCCCGGCCTCTTTTTCATGTGATAGCCAGGTGGACAAGGTGGGCATTTTCGAGCATTTAGCTTTGCAGTCTTATTATGTATAACAATGTATGAAATCTTGCGTCGCGCGACGCCAGAAAGTCCGTGACAGTCCGTGATACGTGAGGCGATTGATATCTTTCCCAGATCGCGCGTCGAAGGCGTGATTATGACGGATTTCGTCGGTTCCCGCAATCCTCGTGTTTACCATAATGCCACGCTGCCGCGTGTTATTGACGATTATTCTCACGTCAGGAGAACGGTCCCCGGAGTCTCCGCGAAATCCATGCTGGAGTTGTTGACGCTGTCACTCGACGTCCCGACGAATGTCTCGCGGACGTGCGGGTGGTACTTGTAAACAATGTCCTAACCTCGAAATCTCTTTCAGATGTTCACGGCTAACGCAAAGATAATTAAAAGCGGCGGCTCGGAGCCCGATCAGTTTGAAGCGAGCATTTCCAATGCTCTTCTGGAACTGGAGATGAACAGCGACCTGAAGTCGCATTTAAGGGAACTTTACATCACCAAGGCGAAGGAATTAGAAACAAATAATAAGAAGGTAAATTTCAATTCCTTACGTTTGTATCATTCCTTACGGTTGAATCATTTCAGCGATAGGTCTGTTTTTTATTCCTGTATTAGATTGTACTAGAACTCTTACTTCTATCACCTGTCCAATTTGAGCTCCAGAGCCAAAACGCAAAGCCATTGATGCAAAAAGATTCAATGTGGGTAAGATTTTGGAGACTGTAAAGTGTTGATACGCATTTAAGTAGTGCTTATCAACAGTTGATAGTTCTTAAGATCTCTTACATTGAATTTTTTTACGGCTTTGCATTTTGGCTCTAGAGTTCAAATTGGACAGACCTGTTTTACCAAATATAAACTTATATCTGTCTCACTTTAAATTCCAAAAGGATATACTAGTTTAGGCACAGAAAACAGACTAATGCTTATATTCATAGTGAATCTTATATTTAAGACTTCCTTAAATTTATCTTCAGATATCCTACGAATTATTTTATGGGCTACTGAACATCTAGAGATAAATTTAAGGAAGCCTTAAATGTAAGGTCTGATTATAAATATAGGCATAAATATTGTAGCAACATTGCAATAACATTATAAACGTTGCAGCAATATTGCAGCAAGTTTCTGTGTTGTATTTTAATGTGTATCTTTCTGTTTAATACCCTTGAAAAAAACTGTATTGAATTGCTTGTATTTTTTGCAGTCGATCATCATATACGTACCGATGCCAAAACTGAAGGCTTTCCAAAAGATTCAAACGAGGTTAGTACGCGAGCTGGAGAAGAAGTTCTCTGGCAAACATGTAATGTTCGTCGGTGAACGTAAAATCTTACCGAAGCCGACGAGAAAAACGCGTACAAAGAACAAGCAGAAGCGCCCTAGAAGGTAAGAAAACGAAAATGTAATATTTGTTTTTGTATAATTTGACAAGTGTAATTTAATTAATAAGCCTGTTTTTTATGCCTGTTTTTATCAATGTAGATTAACTTTATTTAATCTTGGTTCAATTTACTCTTTATCTTTTTTTAATTCTTAGAATTAGAAAAAGATGAATTGAGCCGAAATTAAAATTAAACTACATTGGTAACAATGGACATTAGTTGAATTTTTTGTACAGTTTATCTTTCTTTTTTCTTTTTACGATTTGGGAGGAAAAAAGAGAAAATTGTGCAATAAGTTCAGCTAAAGAGAATGGACTTTGGCTTTATTCATTTTTTGCAACTTTTTGCACGATTTATTTTAAACTCGTGCAACTTTTTGCACGATTAATTTTAAACGAAAGAAAACTGTACCGTGTAAGAAGTCCAACTAAAGGGAACATGCCATAGTTATCACGTCCATAGTTATTGCATTACCGAGACACTACCAGTGTCTCCAGATTAGTATTATTATTATTTTATTTATTTGTAAAAACCGATTATTTTAATATTCAATATATATATATACGTGCACTATCTTGAATTCTGACTAAACGTTGTATAATCTATATTTATATTTTAGCCGTACGTTAACTTCGGTATATGACGCTTTATTGGAGGATATTGTTTATCCTGTAGAGATTGTGGGCAAACGAATTCGAGTAAAACTCGATGGCTCACAAGTTATCAAAGTTCATTTGGACAAAAATGAACAAACGAATATTGAACATAAGGTACATTTATTGTGTTTTTCTGTCCATTTTCTCTACACAGAACTTTATTTATTTAACATTATAATATAATTCAAATTTTTATTCATCTTTTAACAGGTCGATACTTTCGCTTCGGTGTATAAACAACTGACTGGACGGGACGTAACATTCGAGTTTCCCGAATCTTATGTATGATTTATTAAATATTAAAACATTTGAAACAACGTATTATTTGTTACATTTATATTGATTTTTGTATCATTTTACACTTCCCTATTCCTTGTTCAAAATAATTATTTACTATTTATGAAAATTTGCCGAAAATGTTTTTATTGTAGTTTAGGATTAAAAAGAGACAAAGAATAAAAATCGTGGATGTTGTATCATAAATTGAAATAAAATATATTTTTTATTTTATAATTTCATTTTTAGTTGTATGCATTAAATATTTTAATATTAATATACATGTCTTTCATTTATAACAAAAATAATTCTGGTAATTTATAAAAGTACCTTTATTGCTATTATTTATTAATTATCCATGAAAGAATCCTGCCTATCATTTTTATTATCAAACAAAAACGAATAGTGGTGTGCGAAAAAAGTATAATTTTCCTCGGCCGGTTATTTTTAATTTAATTATCCAAACACGAGTTAACATTTTTTTTCTGTATATATTTAATAACGCCTGTTGAATGTTGAAAAGTCAATTCCAAAAGAAAAAGATTGCGACTTTTTATTTTAGTTATTTACAGATATAATTGTTGATTTCTTTCTTTATTGATTTTTTATAATGATTTGCATAATAATATCTTTTCTATTATCTATTTCAAATTTGATGCGATACCTATAATATTTTCTTATTTATTATTTCCGAAAGATAAAACTTTTTGTTACCACGTATATGAAATAAAAATAGATTGATTGAATCTTCTTCCTTTAACCCTTTCTAGTCACATACTTCTTCTGGGGTCAAAATGATCTCAAAGCTCATTTAGCCGATTGTCGTATTCACAGGTCCTACGAAGTAAAAAAATTACTGGTTAACCCAGGTTGGTGCAAACCCGATCGGGCCGAAAATGCTATAAGCTAAAGATACTTTTACATGGCAGCGTCGAGCATCGAGCATCGTGAGCTTGCTATTTGTCAATTTTGATCACGTGACTAGTTTTTAGCGAATGGTAAGCTCACAATGCTCGACGTTCGACGTTTCACGTTCCCATGTAATGGCACCTTAATGGTACCTTTATATACTTTTGATACCGTTTAAAGTGAAAAAATTTAATTGCGTAATTCAATGGACGTGTCTTTACACGTCAATACAAACAATCATTATTTGCATGTTTTGTCGAAAGAGATTACCGATCAGAATATTTCTAATTAAGCAAAATTATATTCAGTTCATATATTGTTAACAACATTTTGTACTTGTATACTACGTTTTTAATTTTAACATATGTAGATATTAATTTTTAAGTTTAAATTATTGTAAAATACTTAAAACAGTGCGTATCTAAATTAAATTTTGAAATAACATTTCATCATTTTTTTATCATGATCGAAAAATGATTTAATAATTATTTTGGAGTCGTTTGACGTCATTTTGATATCATCATGATTTTTTATTCTGTTTGGGAAAACTTATCGCCGTTATTCGGAGACTCTAAACTAGAAGGAAAATAGCGTGAGAACATAAGGCAGATGTGAGTATAGAAATGTACGAAACCAAGCGACTGTGCAATAGCACCCGTAGTTTGGATCAGGGTCAGAAAGGCCCAGAGGGTCGCGAGGTCGAAGGGTTCAAGAAATAACGTGCTCTCCCTTCAAATTCACTATACAAGCGAAATAGGCTATGAATCCTAAAAAAACTTGCGAATCTTTTATCTCTCTTGATATAGAAACCGAAAAAAAGGCATTGATCTTTGCTAATTAATCCGAATAAAATAAAAATTTGCCAATTTATAAAAGATTATTGGAATCTATAAATTAAAAAATAATTCTAGAAATTAAAAATGTCTATTACGGTCGAAGCTGGATCTTCGTTGCTTTAAATAATTCAATCTTGAATTACTAATATACACTATATATGTACTTGCATATATATCATATTGTAGTCTTTTCAAACTGCGCGCCGAATTCTTTTTCCGGACTATAAACGCAAGTAAAACTACTCTAATAATCGCGAATTAAATTGATAAGTACTTTAATAATTTAATGCTATCATCAAGCATCATATTATAAAGATGTTAATATGTTGGAACTGTTAATAAACAGATTCAGATTTTTAGATTCAGATTTTTAGATTTCACCACCGGCCTCTGTGATAGACGTAAGAAATTTTTAATCACAAGTATAAATTTTTTATTTTGTAATGTTTTTAGAGATTGTGTTCGTACCTTTATCTTTTGTTTTGAAACGCTTCGACATATGCTTGTAATTTTCGGTCACATGTATACAGGGAATGGAAAGTTACTTTTTAAAAGTAACAAGTTACAGTTACTCGTTACCGAGTAGAAAAAGTAACAAGTTACCGTTACTAGTTAGCGATTTTTAAAAGTAACTTGTTACAGTTACCGTTACTTGAGAAAATAACTTTTCGTTACTTTTCCGTTACTTTTTTTTAAATCGACGACCAACAATCATAGCGGATGAGCCTAGAGGCTTCTCTAATCTCAAGCGCATTGTAAAAAATTGTGTAAAATTATAACTATTATGCTGGATAATTTTGAGATCCACTATAATAGTTGTAAACGTCCACACATTTGTAAATTTGCAATATGCAAATAAAAATAATTTCTTGGTTTGGAACTAAGCAGATTGTGGAAGTACAATTACAATGTGTATATGTGTAGCTACAAGAACGATAATATGACAATATATTTCGCACTATATATTATTATACATTTAACAACAATACGCGAAAAATTTCTTTTATGTTACGTAATATTACTAAAATTTGGATAATTACAGAAAATATTCAAAATATCCTGCTATAATTTCCAATATAAAATAAGATATATTTACACAA
>NW_017295960.1:797773-823439 GCF_001594075.2 Trachymyrmex cornetzi
CCAAAGAAAAAAAGTAACGCAGTTACTAGTAAAGTTATCAAAAAAGTAACTTGTAACTGTAACTTCGTTACAAGTAACGAGTTACTTCCATTCCCTGCATGTATATATGAGTGATCGTCAATTATTTCGCTCCAAGAACGATCCAAACTTCAACTACATCCTTGAGATATATTTATATTTTATCAAAAATTATATAATGACTTTACTTTATTTTGAACACATAAAAGAATGAAATTTACTTGAAGTACTTAATTTAATCAATCGTGAAATTTATACCTATCTCTTTATTTAACTGTAAGAAACTTCGAAAGATTTAATATATAACTCGGTGCTTAAATTGATAATTCACAATTTATAGTAATTCACATTTTTCATTATCAATAATTTATTGTTGTTACGCACTTCACTTGGAATTTTGTATTCATTAAATAATTGCAATGACTTACTGTAAATATATCTGTGTAGCAAGTGCGTCTAAATTTACAAATTAATTTAACAAGGCAATTGTCAAAGTCGTTACATCGTGCCTTGTTTATTATAACATATTATATAATATCACAATCAAATCCATGAAAATGAACTAGTCATATACGTGTGCGTACCTGTCTGAAAAATGATACTCTCGCACAGGTAGCCTTCCATTCGTATCGGCGCTCGCGTGAGAATGCAGGGGATGCAAAAATGCCGAAGCACTGTTTCCCACCCCAGATTCGGCAGCCACCCTTTAGGTCGCGCGCTAAGTGTTGCATAAATAACTACCCGTGCCGCATCGAGAAACTGGACTGTATTTCCGGCCATCTGCCTTATCGGAAATAACAAATAATTACGGTATTGCAATAATCATGGATCGTGACAAGCATAGAAATCGAGTTGCATAAAGAAAAAAGAAGAAAAAATATGAGGTAGTTTAAAAAGGTCGTTAAATTTAAAGTCAGGAAAATTGTAATCTCGGAAAGAAATTTTTATAAGTCCCTTTAAACTCAAATTATTTTCGCCTCCAATAGATACATTTTCGTCGCTTTTAATTAAAAATAATAAAGATGTTTAGGGCTGTCGTAGTAAGGAAAATATGTTTGTGTGTGCGGTACTCTTCAAGTACTATACAGATCTTTAAATACCGTCGATGAAGAGAAAGAAGAAATTCGTATTAGACCAACGAGAATAAATCAATTAAGAGAAATATTTTCGATCAAAACGGATCTTAGTATTTTAAGTAATAAATATTTCAAAGTGTATTAATTTATATATTAAAATGTCTTAGTTAGTTAAAATGTCTAGGTCGAAGCTGGATCTTCATTGCTTTAAATAATTCAATCTTGAATTACTAATATATACTATATATGTACTTGCATATATATCATATTGTAGTCTTTTCAAGAGGAAAGACCGGGACACCATGAGCCACAAAAATTCAAACTCTTAAAAGTGCATCTAAATATAAAAATGTTTGTATCATATTTTTTTTAATAATTAAAGCATAATGCATATTTTAAAATTTAATAAGTATATTTAGTAAATATTTATTTGTTTTTAAGAAAAAAATAAAAACATTTTTTAAGATATGACCCATGGTGCCCCATACCCGGGGTGACCATAAGTCACATACAAAATAGTAGGATTATGCAAGAAATAACGGTGACGAAAGTTGAAGAGTATTTTTAATTACAACATTATACATTCTTAGCATAGTCACTAATACAATAAAATATAATTACAACTAATAATTATTATATAATAAAATAGAAAGTTATAAGAGAACAAATGAGAAATAATTATTAACATAAGGTAAAAAATTTATTACGATAAAATAAAATTAATTGCTTAGGTCCGTTTTCACAATATATGGTCACCTAAAGATTAAAGATTACCAACAGATTCGTCAATGAAATTCATTCATGAATTTCTTGGTTACCTTTAATCTTTAGGTAACCATATATTGTGAAATTGGGCCTTAGAAGTATAAACTGCCCTTTTAGTACATATATTTTCTATATTGTCTCGTTTCATCATGAATATTTAATGTATGATACCCGTAATATCCCAATTATACTTAATAGAAAACTATAAAAAATAAATGTTAGATTATTACTTGTAACATATTAAGTTAAGAAAAGATGCGCAGAAACTTGCACCTTATCTTCATACATGTATCTTCTACTATAAAAACGATATTAAAATATTTTTATGCAGTTAAAAAGTTACCATTGCACCACGAAAATCATTAATGCTCAATGCTTTTCGATACAATGGAATTTAATCACTGCCACATAGATAAAAAATAGGGCAACGAAGTAATAGTCATATTGTACCAGTAATATTAATTTAAACATTCTAGATTATGTTAAACAATCGATAACCCATAGTACCCGATTTTCCCTACAATCTAATTCTGCAAATAGCGCGCCGAAATCTTTTTCGGTTTTAAAACGCAATCATGAATGGAACTAGATAGTAATATCATATATTAAATTAATAAACTATTTAATAAGACAGAAGAAATATGAACATATAATAAAATGAACGTCATATTTGAACTGGAAGAAGAAATTGAGAAAAAGAGGACTTTGTTTTCTAAAAATTGCAAAATTTTTAATCTTTACATCAAATCTTTCGCCATTGTCTCCATTACAAATTAAATGTTTTCTTTTAAAACACAGTTATCTTTTAAAATAATTATAAATTAATATCGTAAATAGAAATTACAGGGTAAATTACTTTTCATTTCAAATAGCATATTTTTCTATGTTGTTTATTTTAAAATCTATTTAAAGATCTCATCTCTGTCGATTACTTTCAAATACACAAAACTGATGGATTGCATCACATCAACACGTAAAACTATCGTGATAGACAAAATTCTGTCGCGAAGTAACTCTGGTACAGGGTAAAAATAAATTGATCACCGTCCTTATATTATCGTAGCGAGCGTGCTGAAAATAGCGGGAGTCATTAACCAATTATCTATCCCTGTAATCTCCCCCAATGACTAGTTGGTACCCGCATAGTTAACGTTGCGCGTCGACGAGAATTCATTTAACTGTTCTTTCCGAATGATTCACGTCGATCTTGCCTGAATCGTTGACGAATCAATTCCCATCAGGGGCATATCGCATGCTGCGGGTGGCGCGTGTCCATGTTCTTAAAAATCAGCACCCTGATCGAGGGTGGTCGCTCTTTAAATCAACAGCTTGATTATATTTTCCCAGACAGAGCAAGATTTATATTTTTGTAGCTTTATAATTTTATTTTTATCATTCATTAAACATAAAATGAGACTAAGAATAATGCAAATAACGCTGCTAATACGTCCCTGAATGCACAATACTACACTGTATTAAATTTAATGTTTACCGCTGTCAATAAAATATTATTATTATTATTTATAAATATTATATATAAATATTATTTTATGTATACAGTTGGAAAATTGTGTTAAATTTAACATTTTACGTATCTTAAAAGGTCTATTTAAATATATGTTTAATTTAATATACAATAAGGTGAGTATTAGAAGATAACATAAATATTATTTAAGAAGGTAAAAACAAAAATGGTAATACCGACACAGTTTGTAAATAAACAAGTAGTTTTTGCAGGAGAGCAGGTTGAAGTTAAACGAGTAAACACAAAAATTATTTATCGGACGCAATTTTGTTAAAGGAAAACATTTTTTGTTTTAACATAAAGTATCACGTCTTGTACTTTGCGGGCGCGAATTTTGAAACGCCCTTTACACATATATGTATATATAACGATGTATAATCATTTGCAGTGGGCCGTATAAGAAAATAAATTATATTGTATGTAATTCAATTATTATATGTATATATACATATTATAGCTGCATTCGAGAAGATGCTATTAGTGCTATTTGCTTATTTCATCTTTGCCGTTCATTAAAACAAAGATACAATTAATGACATAAATCGTTAATAGCGTCTCTCCGAACGCACCTATATTTTTGTATATAATTATATATTTATATCTATTTATGTATGTTAGAGAAAAATTAGCTACGTTCAAAAGTTGGTCGAAGCTGCTAGCTTGCTCGCCAAGTAATTGAATGCAATTGCGATTGGATTCTATAAGTAAAGATTGGATTCTATAAAACCAATCATGTTCGGTGAGTAGACTAGTTGCTTTGCCAACTTAAACACAGTCATAGAAACTCTAAAGAATATAAAAGTACAATTTAATGAAAGATTATGGAATGAAAACAAGGATTGATTTAACGGGGAAAAAATAAGTTAGACATACAACACACGAGAAAGAAAAGGCGATATTATTGATTAAAAATTGATTAAATAAATTAAATAGAATTAAGAATAAATATGTGATAAAAGGTTCAAATTATTTTATAATAATTAGCTTATATAGATATAAGCTTATGTAGATATAAATTAGCTTATACAGATATAAGCAAATTATCCAGCAACATTTCTTTGCTTTCTCATTAGCCATTTACTGACACATCAGTCCGATCAGAAAGTTTTAACAACATTCGTAGGTAAGTTTAATAAAATTATCTCACAAGCTGTCATCTCAAAAAGATTTTTTCTTTTTGTGTACATTGTACAAGTCATACCGGTCATACATACACGCAAGTACCGTTAGTGAAAAATTCAAGAAGGGGAGAGAAAGGAGATGAGAAGGTCTATGAGAAACGGTCAACGAATAAGATTCACATAACTGGATCCGCAGCTATTATTAAAGGGTTAAAGAAATCGTTGAGATATGTAAAAAAGAAAATCGATTTAGCTGTCGTAACACACGAACGTTAAACCGGTAACTCTCGCGTCATCCTGCAAAGGGCGGGATGTGCATAACGACGGTTAAAGAATAACAATCACATCGAAGATGCGTTATTTTAAATAGAAAAAAAAAAGATATTTCCATTTATGCCTTTAATATCGACAATTATTTAAGATCTGCAAATCCAGCTGATAGAATAAAGATACGAGGACGTTCAAATTATGATTTAACTCAGAAATTTTAAATTATTTAATCAATTAATGCTGTGCCCGAATAGATACAAATACAGATTTAGTATTATAAATGCATTATTTATAATTGCAAAAAAATATTATCTCTTTTGTACCACTCAGAATATATCCTTTAATTCTGTATATAAATATATACAATGAGATTTAAAGGCCAGAGATTCATGTCGTTCCGCTTGGAGATTCTATTTACGTTCTTCCTGAGTCTTAATTCTAACAAGACAAGCGAACTAAATAAATCTCTATTCTAGACAACTCTTAGACACCTGGAGATATTTTTCACGCACTGTATTCCGAATTTACCGTCGCAAGGAGATCCCATTTGGCAGAAATTTCCGAAAGTTCTCTTTATCTTTCTGCCGGCACCTGGGCCGTTCGACCCCTTCGAGATTTTCAGGGGGCGACTAGGACCCCTCGGTGGAGAACATCGGGGAGAGGAAACTGACACGTTGCGCACGTTACATGCAGAAACAGGTAAGGAGCGAACGTGTTCTTCTCGTCTCGTCTCGTGATCTCTTTTCCCCATCGTCGAGGGGAAAAGATGACAGAGAAGGGGAGCGGAAGGATCTGAAAAGGAACGTTGCGCAAAGCCGTTTTCCCAGGAGCCTCCCCTGAAGGGCCCCCATCAACCACCACGTGCAACGAAGGAAGGGCCTAGTGAGTATATAAGGGCCCGCCCGGGCTGCAATGACCTCAGAGCATCACGGTCAACGGTGCAGAGAGGAAGTCTTGGCTTCTTCGACCGATCGACCATCCCGGTCACGGTCGAGGAGGATCCGGAGGGATTGAAGAAAAGAAGAGAGAAGAGGAAGTAAGCTGCAGTCATCTAACGGCGGTCGCCATCATTTTTCTGTCGCAGATCCAATCGGAGCGTCTACCACCCACGATGGTGAGTATAGTTTCGGGTTTTTGTCCTGGCTAGCACGTGATCTTGGTGCTTCGATAGACTACGCTAAAAGTCATCTAAAATCTGGTTTTCGGCCTCCGCGGATCTTCGACGTTCTGCCTCGTGAAACGAAAAATTTGCACTTCTTCCCAAATAACAAATCGACTGTCACGCGCGAAAAACTGGACGAGTCGTACTTTGCACTTAAAGAAGCTAAATACGTTCTATTAACATTCGCGCTCTGAAAGAAATACGTTCGCAGGCAATTATTATAGAAAATGTTGTTATAGAAATTTGCAATTACCGCTACGTATCTTTTAGGCAGACGAACATATCGATGTCTTTAAAGTGAAATTTTGAAAGTTCAAATTTTTCGATTCGCTTAATTTTTCGCGAATGAGATAGTCGATTAGTATGATTTATCGTGAAATAAGAACACCAGAAGCGATTGGATTCGCTGACGTTTCAGAAATTTATATTGAGAGATTCAAAGTAAATTGAGTTCGAATTGAAAAGCATGATACACGTTTATTCAACCAACCGCGCGATTAATTATCGCATGTTTGCTAGATTCACGCGCGATGTAACGAACAGAGACGTTATTCTTTTTTTCATGGTGTTCTGATTTTATTCAGATAGTACTCTATACCGGTGGAAATTTTCGGGCAGGTAGAAAATGATCAAATTGCTGAAAACGAGAACAATAAATTGCCACAACGTGCCAAAAGAGGCTTAAAGTGAAGTTAATCGCGACGGAGATATCTTGAGATAATTCGCGAGACAGAATAGCGTGAATCTACGATCGAAATTCCGAGTTACGCGCGTGTTAATCATTCGGACCTACTCTATCCAGGCACTAATATCCCACCCCAAAATGTGACTTGAAATTTGCTCGTCTTATTTCCCCTTTCGCCATTGTGTTCGAAAATTCCGCTGCTTTTGTATCATCTCTTTCACGTCTGATCAAATTGCTCTCTGTGTGTAATAGTGATCCTTCGAAATTTGTACTCGTCTAAAAATAGATCGCTCTCCTCAAACTGCTTCTCGTGTTAACGGAGTTATCACTACTCACATACGCGTCCGTTGAGACCTTACCGATTACGTTATATAGCCAATACACCAGAATGACTCCTTGCAAGAAAACGTTTCGTGAAATCTTGATATGAATAATTATGTTGACAACTGCAGATTGATCCAAATTTGCCGGTATCGTTCGAGTACAATTTGCAACTCGCCGTGATACTAAAATCATTTGGATAATCTTCGTTTCGAGATTGCGAGTAGTGATATCACGGTCACACTCTCAGCTTCTCACCCTGTCACCTGTAGATTTTTAGAACGTTTTCAATTGCTGATCGTGTGCGTTTATGAGTGTCCAAAGAGCGCTCGTAAGCGTGCAATTTTCATAGATGATCATAGATTAACAATTAGATGTACAGATCCATCAGTAATTAATTTTGTGTAAACTAAAATGCATGCAATTAAATTAACACATCATGTGTGCACATTAAAACTCTCAGTTTCAAGCTGCTGTTTCTGTACCGACTCAATCTCTGATCTACTCTTTCATTTCACGCCGCTTATTAAACCCGCAATAAATCTGCATGCGTAGACACCTTTACATCCTGTCAAGCATACGTCATGTCCCGTCAGAAACTGTCGATACACCGAATCGCAAAGTAACACGGAGACAGCGTGAAAACCTTCACACGCGAAAGGTGTCTTTTATCGAAATTTTTGTGATGTAACTTCGTAACATAATAGCGGGCTTAAATTTCGATCAAAAATGTGCAGATCCAAGCAGGTGAAAAATTTCCTTAGTACCGAACGCGACATAATCGAAAATGACAATGACATTGAATATTTCGAAGCAATCCACGCGCAAGAACTTTTTTTTCTCATTTTGTCAACTCATCGTCCCGTTGAAATTGCCGTTCAATCTCAAGCTGAGAATATTTAAGCATAAATTTGAAAGAAAATTTTGTTTGTTATGAAAATATTACACTCAACAACAGCTTTATGATTAATATGAATTTCAATTGCTAAGATTTGAAGTTGTTTAAATTTGTTGGTATTGAAAAATTTCTAATGAATTAATGCAGTGGATAAAAATCTTTAAAAAACAGAATTATAGACGAGAATATATACATATAGAAAAATAGAATAAAGTAATAAATTTACGTGAACAGTTTGAACAATAATATACCAATCTAATAAAATCGATGCCATTGAAATACAAAAATTGATCTAACAATCATGAAATTTGTTTTAACAGAATTTTTATTTGTCATTTTGATATTCTATAAGGAAGTTATTTGATCATTTTTGCAAAATTTTTACAAAAATTCTATTTCTGGTTAACAGTAACTCAACAAAAGTTTATTTCAAAATTCCGATAACAATATAATATGATATAAACATGTCGTTATATATCTACATGAATACATATGATTTTCTCTGCTGTTATCGATGGCATGCTCATTTTGCATAATCAATCTCAGGTATATTCAGATAATTGATATTGTATGTCAAAACAAATTTAATTAACGTTGCACAGTTCCAATTTCAAAATGAGACGCTTTTCAAAATATAAGTTTCATGAAATAAAGCACACATTCCGAAAGATGTTTGAAATGCGATATAAAAAAAGACCTTTTCACGAACCACAAATCATATTATCTGGATAAATAAAGGATAAAATAGTGGATCCCTCCCCCTCCCCCTTAAATAAAAGCCAGAAATCATATTAGAATCTTCAATTTATCGCTGTAGTTTGAAAGAATAATTAACAAAGGTTAGTTAAATTTCGAGCACTACATATTTCGGCACAATATGCATGTATTATAGACTTTTTTGAAATAGAAATTGCCATTCTTGATATTATACGAAACTTTGATAAATGGAACACGATTTTTATTAATAGTATCTTGAAAATAATTGCAAACGAAATATGTTGAAATACAGAATAAGATAGAAGCAAGATAGAAAACCGGACAAAGTGTTTATAATAAAGCTTTTTGATAATAGTAAATAAAACAAAAAGTTTTTGATCATAATCTAAAAAGAAGAAATAACATATTAAACTTTATTCATTTGTACGGCAGACAAAAAACAAGTATATCTGAATCTTTATTTAATCCATAAAGTAATTGCATCTGAGGAATTGTTGAATTGTATGACAGGCATTCTTAAATATCTTTGTATTCAAGTTTTCAATATGTAATATAAGCAAAATTCATAAGAAATAAAATTTTATTTCTGACATGCTATAAAAATTTTATGGTTCATTTCATTATTGCATTTAGCGAATATTCTAACCTGGATATGAATTATATAACTTTTTCTTTAAAGAGGAAATTTACACACACATATATATAAAAATTCTCACTTTTCACGTTTTTCGCCTTAGTAAGGAAAAAATTACATGATTGATCCCCAGGGTACATATTATGGAATCATTTGGAGTGGATTTTGATTTGATTATTTCGGTTTCCCTAAAAAATACAATAGAAATCTAGAAAATAATTAAACAATTTTATTAATATATTGTTAAAAATCAGGACAGGTATTATGAAATTATTCAGAATCCATTCCGAATAATTTTATAATATCTGTCATGATCTTTAACGATAAAAATAATTTTCCAAAAGAAAAAAATGCAATTAACGAAACTGATATCCATACAATTTTTTATCACAAGCAATAAGACTAACCGAAAAATTTTTATTACAAAAATTAACGAAAAATCAATTTTAAACATTTAACACATTAATAGCGTACCTCTATTTTAAGTTGTCTGGTAAATAAAAAGTATTTTATTAAATCTATAGAAATTAGAAAACAACTCTTAATCTGTTATTTACATTTAGCTCAATCAATTCCAAATATAATTTTGTATCATGTTATTCTGAAACATTGGACCATTCATCAAAAATAGTATATGTTGTAGAAATTTCAAAGAGATCCTTTTCAGCAGCATTATTGAGAAAATCTAAATTATATTTTCGATATTCCAAAAAACTATTCTATATTCCAAATAAAATACCCAAGAATATCCAAATCGGTCGATTAAAATCAGTAAAAAAAAACCTTTGACAGATTATACAACAAAAATTAATAATTATAGCCTTTACGTAAAATTATATAATTTTCGTAACAAAATTAAGAGCAATTAGTGACAATATTGGCAATGTTGAAAATTATATATCTTACAACTGAAAGTAAAAACATTCATCACGAAAGAAATTATGCTGTTTGGGCAGTTGTTTCACCTGTTCGCATATTGGATCAGTGCGAAGGGGCTCGATTTTCTGCTCCCCATATATTTAAACGCCGGAAGCAAAGAGCATGTCGATCGATATCGGTATACGTAACTAGTCTAACACTGCATTGATTCGGTCACCGAATACATTGATACGAAAGAATTATTTCTTTGAATGGATTTCCATATCCAAAGGAATTTACATTACTAAAAATATAAGGTACACACAGAGTATCACTTTCCATTTGATCTATTTGATCCTCGCATCTAACTGGATTTGCTTACAACCGATGAGAATGTATGACAAAAATATAGATTCGTCCCTATATATCACAAATGATAATGATCACAAAATTTACTCTGCTTCGGTCTTAAAAAGATTCACCGTATTTTAATAATACAACTCCCAATTGCCACGTGAGAGTAACATACGTGTTACTTTCTCTAGTTTTGTATTACGATACTTTTCTGAAATCGGTTACATTACGGAAAAAACGTGCGCGCATATAAAATTGGTTTCTTCAAATAGAATTAAAGCATTTTTATAGACCCTATTTGAATAAGTTATTCAAATTTATTTAACGTTGTCAAATCAGCATAACAGATTTTTTGGTACACGCTATATCCCGCCAAGTTTTCATTATATTAATTTGTGTTAATAACACCCCGAATAATATAAAATTAAGATCACGTAATAAAGTGAAAAGTGAGCTTGCAATAGAACAATGATATCAATTCAATAAGTGAAATAATGGTTACGTTTTGGATTATAAATGATACTTCTGGCCTTTTAAAATCAATCGCTAGCATTATACCATTTCGAAAATAATTTCCATTGTTTCAACGAAAAAATAGAAGAATTTATCGGCTCTTATAATGGACACTTTATAACATGTTTTTAAAAAAAAGATATCTTTCGAATTTTTGGATACAACAGAACCTTTGAATTGATTTGAGACGTGTAAAGAATATAAAAAAACTTCATTAGAATGTGAAGAAAATAAAAAAACATAGAGAAGATACAAAGACTGAAGAACATTCTCGAATTAAAGTGAAGTTTAAATTTAAAATCACATGTAAGATAGCATTTTTTAAAATATCAAGAAATTATAGCAGTAATTATAACAATAGAAACAAATAGATTGAATATTTCTTTTGATTTTATGCTACAAAAAGAAAAGATTCTCTCCGTTGTTAATTGTTTCAATAATATCCGAGTGAAAATTCCTGAATGGTTCAAAAATAATTCTAATTGCTTCAGACGAGTACAAAATATCTTTGGATTTTCGTGCTTTTCCAAAATTCATAAAACGACCGGGCGAATCGTTTTGTTTCCGAAAGAAGATATACCTACATAGAAAATTGTCAATTTAGTTATCGCAACCAATATCAAAGAAATAATCTCGCGAAACTAATCATTGACTATTGCCAGTTTTCTTCAACTGCAAAATTGCAAAATCTCGACAGCAAATTATAAGAAAGACGTGTCACAATTATAGAAATCGTGATCTATCAAGGAAAGATGATTTTTAAGTGAAATAAATGGAATACTCGATTACTGCTTCATCATCAGTTTCACGCGAGCCCGAATAATCTGTGAAACCGACCATCAAAGTTGTATAACGTAACGAGCTAAATAAATACATTGCTCAAGATAATCAGCGTAACAGGTCGACAAAGATCAGTCGTCGAAACCCGCTCAAGACCACTCTAACGATCTGAACGAACGTCAAACGCCAACGAGAACACCACGCGATCGTTAGCGGAAGAAAAGATTCCGGACATCAAAACGCGAAGCAGGCCGGACTCGCGTAACAAAGAGCCACGGCTTTGGCATTGTCGCGCGGCCTTCAAGAATCTAACAAGCCACAAAAAAAAAATATAAGTTCTGTTTTAAGAGTCCCTCATACGCTCCGCGTACCCGGCCCTTCTAACATCCGCACAAAGGTATTTCGTCACTTCGCTCCCGTTCCCCTTCGCGTTTCGTGATTTACCCGCGTTCCCAGGGAAGAGAGAGAGAGAAAACCTCCAAAGGGGGCTAACTAACTCATAATGCCTACAAGTCCCACGGTCCAGCATCTTTGCATCAGCAGTACAACAGCACGACTTCTTTGTCTTCTTCTCTTGCGGCCACGCTTCTCTTCCACGATTCACGCTTCGCCCTCTTTTTGTGCTCTCCGGTCTTTCCGGGGCCGGTTGTTCCGGTTGTACACACAGGGAACCGTCGAGGTCTTTGATTCTCGCTTCTGCTCTGTTCCTCTCAGCTACACTTTCCACGCTCCCTCTCTCCATCATCCCTCCGTCATCCCTCCGAAACGCGAGGATAATTGACATATTGTCGACGAATCACTAACAAAATCACGCGTTTTATTCAAGATTGCAGGCTACTACCAGCTGCTCGCAATAGTGCGTATATTGTCATATATTTCGTATAATCGTGGTAAGCAGTATTGATGCAAAAAAAACTTTGAGATTTCATGAGAGCCGCATGGCACGAGCGTTCGAAAGATTTCTTGCAAATTACACGTTACAATCATCATGCAAAATTATATTACAAAATAAACAGCTTGTGCTTTACAACATCTCGTATTTCTGGAAAAAAGGAAGATAGAAAGAACATGAATCTGGTACTCGTAGAATTTTCCAGGATCATTCCTCAAAATTATTTCAATTTCGGTTCACCGACGAGGTGTATTAATTTATTTGTGATTATATTATTGCAAGATATTCTCTCTGGCAACTTCGAAATCTTTGCAGCGAGATGTCGAGTCAAAGTCCTTCCACGATTATCGTCTCCAATGTAGGAAGAGGAAAAAAGTGTAGCTTATAAGAACAGATACGCTTTGACGATAAATCCGTCGTTTAATTTTCGAAAATATTTGTCAGACTTTGATAACTGCCATGACCTTTAAATCTTGTTTCTTGGCTATTTATGCGATATGAGTCTTTTTAAAAAAGGTCAGAATGAGTCTCTTTCAAGCAACAGATAAAATGATGACCGAAAAGAATCTTTTACCTTGGCCGAGATAAAAATAAGATTTATTTGGAAACACTTGACTACATTCATGTTTATAAAAATCGAAACAAACTGATTCAAGATTCAAGGACAGTGATTGTATAATATCGTTATTTGGGGTGATCGGTATCTATTAGGCGAATGACCGAATTGCTCTAAGAAATCGAGTACACACAGACAGACTTCCAAGGTCCATTTCGTAAAAGCACGAGCAATAATTCACTTGATGAATACAAAATCCGAAAAACTTGTCCGTCATTTCGATGCAGAATTCAAAGTTTTACATCTGAAAGCTATCTATAAAGACGAACGTAAAAATAAAATGTACTAGAAAAACAGCTTTTCTCTTGAAATTGGAATAACTTCATCATTGTTACATTTGTCAGTAACGATCAAAAACAGTAATCAAATTTAGTGCATGAAATCAAAGTACATACAAAACTAAATTACTAACTGTTCACGAAAAAGAAAAATTAAATGGAATATTGCATTATAACAAAACTGAAGATGAAATTGACAAAAAATGAAGATAAAATTAATAAAAACAATATTTGCCAGATATCCGTTAAATGTTGATTCTCAATCTGATTCAAAATTTCAAAGAAAAAAAATAGATTTTCCAACATTTTACATTGTAAATTTTCTACATCAACACTTTTCTTCAACACAGCTAAATTTTCCGAATATGATATAAATTCATCGTGAAGTTAAGCGTCGCGAAGTATTTTCCGAACAAAATGCAAATCGTTTACATATTACAAAGAACGGATGTAAGTCTAAAAATCTCATCGGATCATTCATCATTTACTGCAATCTCATCAAGAATACGCTTGTACTGATTAAAATTGATCGAAATTCCTTGCCCATGGAAACTCGTTGATAGGTCAAAAGACGTACAAGGCGTTCGCGAATTCTGAAAAGATAAGAACAGCAACAAATAGTGAAGAAATGTCTATCTTTCGGTGTCTTCAAAGACGACGCTTGGCGACGACTGCACGCACATTTTTCGAACCTGCACTAGCTAGTACTATCCGAAATCTCAAAGGGACCACTTTGTTTAGCGACACTAAAGAGCATTTGGTAGAAATCGGTTAGATTAGAGTTTCAACACACGGAGAAAACGTGAACAACCGGCCCTTGTGTGTTTTTTTCGTAGCTAACGCTCACACCCTTCCAGGTCTCACCACTCGGACGGCCCGGGAAAACGAGGCAGCAACAATCAAGGGCAATCAGGGCACCAATCATGGCATCAACCAGTCGACGGGACGGCGCGGGTGGATCAACATCAGCGGGTGCAGCCGGAAACCCGTGTGTCAGGCGGAAGCCAGCTATCCGGCGAGGAGCCAAAATGAGTAACCGAAATGGATAAGGAAGTGTATCCGGCGCGATCTCGTTCCTCGATGATCGGGGGAGATCATCAGAGATCTCAAGAGCGACGATCGCAACAATTCTTCAGTCCACCAGGCTATCTATTATATTTATTGTATCTACGGGATTTGTTGAATTTATCGCCAACTACCGCGCATCATTCGTTTCAAGTTATCGCATTCACACATTTCGCACACAAGAGGGGAAAACAGGCTCTCACGTGTCTACCCGGCGAGCCTGAGGATATTAATGATTTATCTTGCACACTCGAAAGCGCCTTCGAACGAGACATCCTCGAGGCGTACACAAAACTCCGCGAGCTCTAGTATCGAACGAACCTTCCGGCATTCGATCTCAAGACCAAACCAGGCAATTTTTATTTTCGTTGGACCAACCATCTTCCGTCTCGACAACGTCTACGCCACACGCCAGACGGCGCACAATCGTCAATCACTCGATCTCCAACGCGAAATTTTCGGAAACTCAGGAATCGCCTGACTGGCGGGTGGCTGCCCCCTGCCGTTCTCGCCGGACCGAAGAGCAAAAGCAACAAAATCGAATACTTTCAACGCAACACTTGGAGCATCGTCAAAAACAGCAAACACACCTGGAAACGTCACACATTTACTATCACTATTATTATTACTTCAAAAAATCGAACGCCGACGTTACTTTCACCCTCACAGCCAATACTAATACTAATGATAGTAACACTATCGACGAAAATTCTCTGAAAAATCAATAGAAATTCACGGAAATATCACACAGCGCGTGCACCACGCGACGCACTTCAGGAACGCGCAGTTTCACTTCAGGAACGAAAAAGGCACACACTCATAACACGCACGCGCACGTAATTAGCGTGCTCCGCGTTGTTTCGCAGCGCGAAAAAAAAAAGAAAGATAAAAGAAATTGCGAGAGTCCAGACTCTGCCTCGCTCAAAATTGGATTGGAAAGGACAAAACGTCTCTCCTCACAAAAGGCTCACGGCATGGACGGAATCGTTCCTCCGACCTCAACCAGGCAACCCTTCGGTCTATACGCCGCCACAAGCGCAAGTCTCGCACACCTCACGATTATTATTTCGCAGAGCATTTACCAAACGGTCGCAGCAGGACGCGCGATCTTTTTTCGTATGTATACGATTTACAGGAGGCATTACCGCGGACCGTACCGCGAGGAAAAAAAAGAAACACTTCTCGTTACACTTCCCTACGTTCTTTACGCGCTGCGCCATCACCAAAGAGATACAACGTGATTCCAAGTTCACGTACGATTTATCGATGATTTATTTTCTCACCGACTCTTCCCGGCAATTTTACGTGAAACAGTTCCAGCAAGACCATTTTTGATCATTTCACGGTTCAAACAGGAGACAATCGATTAACGCGCATGTCAATCAACGGCATGCAAATTAAGGCTTCAGAGCAGATCAAAAGCGCCAAATCGCAAAATCGGTAATCACGACGTAAATTACATCGTGCGGCCAAAACAGTGCTGCACCGATCTGAGAAAAAAAAAACGATCTTCCAGAACTCAACCTGGCGACGAAGAATAGAGGCTCTCGATCGAAATTCGTAAGTTATTTCGGATCGACGAGTTAGCGCACCGTCAAATACCTGACCTACAACTTCTCGATCGATTAATGATTAGCAGAAAGAGAAAAAGAGAGAGCAAACAGCAGCGCCCGAAAAAACAGACGATCTCAAAAGCGACCCGCGCAAATTTCACAAGCAAAATCCACAGGGAAGTGGGCGGAAAGATTGACATTCAAAGCAGATGTCATCCCCAAATCAATCGAAATCGATCATTAATCGAATCCATTTATATCGAACCCCAAAATCAATTGGATCAACAATCAAGCTAATTTATATAACGTTCGTTTGCGAATGACGCTATGCAAAACAGTACACGCGGAGTCCTTTTTGGTCCAATCCAAGGATACTCTGAAAACAACCAGAAATTATCAGCAAAACCTGCGAATAAACTTTCACAAGAAAAAAAGACGAACTTTCGCACGCGGCTCTGTAGCGGCGTAAATCAACTATTTCATCTGAAAAATTACGTCCAACGAGCAAAAACCACCTTCAGGAACACGAAACAACCGCAAAATACCGCCAGAAAACAAGAACGGCGAGAACCATTTACTCGGAGCAAAGCAAACTCGGAGAGAATCATTTATTCTCCGTTACTCCAATAAACTCTGCACTCGGCCACAAATTCGACACGAATCGCACAAAGATTCGAATCTGGATAGAAGAATAGAATTTTACATCGAAAAGCACTCCGACTCGATGCATATCTCAGGACAAAAATCGCTGTCGCGGACTTTTCCGACTGTGCAAGAAACCTCGACAAGCTGAACGGAACTTAACTAATCGACAACGATGTTTTATTTTACTCCTGTCAAGCAAGAAGAGCTCGAGGAATCAAGACGAGCAAAGGGCTAATTATGTTTCATGGAAATTCATCGGAGGACCTACCCTCGGACGACAACTCTTGGACACACACGGATAATCGCGAGCACCAAATCATAGCGGAACAACATGGGACACAGTCGTTTGGGTCAACAAACAACGCGGACGTCGTGGAACGTCGTGGGACCATCAGCAAAGGTACTATCCCTTGTTCTAATCGTACAATTTTATCCTAGATTATACTTAAGTCACTAACGATATCGATCGAAACTTCGTGAATATTAACTTAAACTATTTGATATGCCGTAAAAATAGATCGTCATGATTCTGCATTTAGGCATTTAAATCCTTACTTAATTATGTATAAAATTCTCGTAGACTTAGTTTATTTATTTTCTTTTATTTTTTCTGTTTTAATTTGTCCATTATTTTTATTTCGTTCAATTTTGTTTTATCTATCTCGTGAAATCGTCGTTAATATCGAAGCACAAAGCGCGCTTTCTCTACATAGATCTCTGAAATGTATATATAAAAAATATATATTTCACTTTCCTTTAATGTATGCGTCTTACGTTAGCACAAGAGCTCGCGTATTTCAAGAGATACAGATTCGATTATAACAGAAATTGTAACTTGAATTGTAATAAAAATGGAGAGAAAAGTTCTGACATTTTTACGACTAGAAACATCGATCTCAGTGAAAAATATATGTAAACCATATAAAACTGCAAAGAAACTATTTATTGTGTCAATAATTATAAATAACGACTTGATACTCTTGATACAAACTTTCTGATTGTAAGAATGGTAAACTTTTAATCATCCAAATGTTATATTCAAGACTCATCCGACAAATAAATATGTTATAACTTTAGATTCCTAGCTGCGCTTTGTGAAATGTATATCATTCATTATCACATGTTGTGTTTAATTTTTATTGAATTCAACACATTCTTTATATTCCGATGATTTCACGGATTGATTAGTTATTCATTCTGTTTTCAGTTCTAATTTCTTTTTTGTTTTTTTATTTTCATTAATTTTTTTATTCATAAAAAAGAAGAGCATAAAAACCCCCCAAAAAAAAAGAAAACGGAAACGAAAGAAATAAGCATGAAAATATAAAGCTCGATACGTTCTACACGAAATAATAAATTAAAAGCCGACAATATGCCTCAAAAGTAATTAAATGACTGAATACAAAAGTAATTTCAAAGTAATTGAGATAAGTGCTTATGTTTTATTGTTAAAAAAATGAAAAATTCAATTTCGACAGCTATACGAAGATGCTGAAAGGATATGAAAAAATGTTGATTTCGCAAAATATGTTGATAAGCATTGCGAATTACGATACGTGAATAACGTAATCGCCGTTTTGCGAGACCAATAAGTTCCTTTCTGGGTCTACGTACTTTGTCATTCAAATTCTGCTACTTAGTTTTAACTATTCAGTGGTTCGACAGTCACAAAATACGTAAGTCAAGAAGAGAAAACTTAAAATTCATCTTTTGACTATTTTTCCGACAGACACATCCGATGTAGAACGTGAATATTTTTTAATTACTTAATACATATATACATAAAATTTAATTAATGCCCAATCGTATCGTAGGTATTTCGCGTTTATATTTAAGTTTTAATTTTATCGCCAACACGCTCAGTTAAGACAAAAATGTTTCACAGATAAGTGAATTATACTCCTGTGAGTAGTAATGAGAACAAGTCGTGGATGCTAATATTTAGTGTTGTGAAATGTCGTCTGTCAATTGTAAATTAATAATGCTTCAATGCTGTAAGTTAACAATAATTGCTCTAATTTATCAAATGCCTCTTTTTATTTCCATGATACTATAATTACTACATGAATTTTTCGTTAATTTACTGTCAAGCTTTACATCGCTAATTACCTGAAAGTTACAGGACAAATATTATCAATTTACAGTTGATAGCTTCATCTCGTAGACAGATTATTTAAGACCATTAATTTTTGTGAGACGATTAGTTAATTAGTTTAGATCAATCCATATATTAATCCATAAACATTTATCCAAATACAGTAAATAGAAATTTTTTCAACTTTAAAAATAGTCACATTATTATACATTCGATGAGTTAAGCGACATAATTTAACATTAATAGTTTTCTTTACAGAATTGGATATCTTTAGGATGTAGTTTTAAGGTCTAGGGTAAACACACACACATTTTTACAAAAACAAATTGTTTATGTTAATTACCCAGATAAAAGATCATTGGACTCGATGTAGAAAGTTATGAATGATTTGTACTTTGCCTGTAGTAACGATTGAAATTAAATTCTGTCCGGAATAATACGATCCGAACGAAGGCGTTCAAGGTACATTTCGTAAAAAAAAGAGATGCAAAACATTTCACGAAAGAGAATTGTTCAGATACAACGCGCAAACGTATTATGCTGCTTTTGAATGCTTCTCGTATGTTGCTTATCTGAATGTTATTGTTTCTGTTGTTTACGTTTGTATCGAATTTTACGTTTTTGGCCACCAGACATAGTACTCCTTCCCAAGATTCTCCCGTTGTTCACGTTGAATTTCTGTTTGGCACGTTGTTGCTGTTAATACGTTATCAGATGTTACATCCCATTTCCTTTAAAAGCCTGTTTAACCCTGTTACTTTATCGCATGTTTCCCCGTTACCAAACCTTCGAATATTCCCATTTTTCTCCAAAAGTTATCTTTAACACTGTTAATCCTTTGTTGATTGTACTGTTGATACTTTGTTCGTGTTGTAGATCATCGTTATTGCATCCATAAAACTCCTGTCGAATATTTGTACTCGGAAATCTATTTCATACTTCCAAAAATAATCGATCCACCCTTTCAGTTACTATAGCAAATTTTGAACAGACATTAAAAATTCTATTTGACTTTAAATACAATATATTCGCTATATTTCTGAAATCTTAAAATAATAGTTTACGTGTAAATATATTTCAAACGATTTTGAATCAAGATACTTCAATAAAAAGAGAAAAATCTTAGATATCATAATGTTACCTCAATCTGACAAATGTGCCTCTCAAAAAGTTATTAGTTTCTAAACCTATACTTAAAAAATCGTACTTTCTGATTTATATATGCTCTGTTATATTCCAAAATTTATAGAAATTCTGTTACATTCCACAATCCTCATAAATTCTGACGATACACATCTCCCCGTTTTATCATTGTTGAAAGTTCATACAAGTTGAAACATGTTCTGTATTTTGCGTTAAATTTTGGTCAGTTGAAGTTATTAGTTTGTCTGCCTTAAACATATTATTGTATAATCGTTACACACATTTATCTCGGTCGTTATTAATACCATTTTTGTTTACCCTACCCATTTGTTCGATCCCTAATATTATTATCTTTATTAATATTTGCTATTTAGATTTTATTACGAAAACATTACATTTCCAGATTACTTTATTATTGTTGACAATGCGACGGCAGGGCGATCAATCAAATCTATTCCAATTGGGCAATTAATAATATTTACGCTTATGTTTTCCTTTTTGGCATATATGAAAATTTATTCTTACGACTTGCTCGATGTAAATACGATTCTCGCAAGCACGGTAAAAAGTATGTTCCAAAAAATAGATGTAAACTCGAACGTAAAAATGAAAATTCAAGTTTCATATTTGAGACATACAATTCGCCAAATTTACCTTTCTTGAAAATAATTCGTAATATATGGAAAAGATATATTCAAAATCATATTATCAATAGAAACAACTAAATTATTTAATATACTCTAACCATAAATAAAGAAATTATTTCTATTGTACTTACATTTCTAAATTCTTTAACGAGATAATCGATTCAATTAATCTTCTTGCAGCTAAATTCTATGACAAATATTTAATTGTCAGAAACACTTGGCCAGCCACCATGACGCACCTATAATCGTTATTGTTATCTAATGTCTTTGTTACGTATCCCTGGTTATTGTTATACAAAATTACGTTATTGTTAAGTTACCATTGTTACCTCTAAATCCCAAGAAGTTGCATGCTATTAATGCCCGTGTTCCAAGTTTTTTGTTCTTAAAGAATTTGTCGTAGAAACTGTTTTGTTACTGTTAAATCGGCAGCAAAAGCAAGCATAATTCGCTCTTTCTTCCTTCCTCCGCTCTTTCTCTTTCTTTCCATCATCGAATTAAGATTAAAGAATCTAGATTTAATTGGTGAAATACAAATCGATCGTCAGTTTAATGATAAGATAAGATGAACGATAGAGATTTAAGATATCATACTACACACACGATACACGATGCGTTCATCAAGCTTTGACATCATTCTAGCAGAAATATTATGTTCCGAATTATTAATTTAATGTTAACTTGCAAACTGCCTTACGATTATTGTCTGCGAGATTGATTATACTTTGGTTTCACCGTATAGTGCCTTATTTGATACATTTTAATGTACGTATATAATAATGTATTCCATCAAATAATTCCGTAAAATAATGTAATGAGAATGTAGTTTTAGTGCAGCTAAGAATATATAAATTTTCGTGAGAAAAATACGCTAAAGTGCTGCTATACGACATATGTACATAATATATGTAGGTACATTTAATAAAGACATTCTGTACGTAATACATAAAACGCATTTTTTATTATTTATACACAGATATTATCTACCTTCCTCTTATGATAAATTTACAAGCAGAAAATTGTACTTAATTCTCGTATAATTTTGTCAACAGTTGCAGTTATTGCAATTACATGATTTAATTATAACTGAAAATTTATATTATAATACAATGTAATTTATTCCCAGTACAATCATTATTTATATTATACGAAATAACTAATATATACATATAATATATTATGAATATTAACTGTATATTCATATTTAATGCGTGCGTACACATTATTGCCATCTCCAAACAAAGATTCACTTATAATATGCCTTGTCATGTTTTCTAGAATCGTTTTAATCACAATATTATTCAGCTACACATGATTGATAATTTACATCGTAAAATTAGTGCGCAATAAATGTTATGTTATGTAATAATAATGCTTCGTTTTAAACATTATCTCTTTTCTACAATAATATCTGAACATACGCTGAAAATAAATTAAAGCATATTAATTAAAAATTTCTATCACAAATTTCATTTATATAAATGTACTGCTAAAGAGATCATAATGTTTCTAATTTTTTGGACAAATAAAATATTTCCCTAAAATTTAATAAAAATAATATTTTTATTATGTAGCTTTTATATACAATTAATATTATTAAAGTATCAATCAAAGAAAAATGATGTCTATGCAAGCCAAACACCGGATGTCCGTATGCAAAATATTTATTATTTAATGCATACTTAACAAATATACATTTTGTATAAAATAATAAATATTTTGCACGCGGACATCCAGTGCTTGGCTCACATAGACATCATTTTTTTTATTTACTCTTTGGAGTCTATTAATTCTTTTTATTATATTAAAGTATCATTTAAAACGATTGAAAAATATTTACCACGTTTACATTTACATTTACATTAGGAAAATAATCTTACAAAAACAAATATATTACAAAATCCATAGTGTAGAAAAAAGTAAATCAAAGAAAACAGTTTTACAAAAAAAAAACAGAAACTGAAAAACAGAACTGTTTTAAAACAGTTTTACTAAAAAAAAACTGAAAAAAATCTCGTAATTAAATCGCGACCGAATAACAACCCAAAAAATGCATCCAAAAAAAAAGGTAAAGAAAAATCTTGTAGTTAAATCGGCCGGATTATGCTCCAAAGACCGCCTTCTGCATTGGCCAGGAACGTCGAAGATACCATTTTTAAAGGTAACTGTGTCTTTGGAGAAAGCTCTATGCTGTACTTTCTCAAGAACGTAGCCAGACACGCTTTTATCTGCAGTTGAGCCATTCTCATTCCTACGCACATTCGCGGTCCTTCGCCAAAAGGAAGAAAGGTGAATTTCTCGATGTTGTGCTTTCTATCTGGGCCAAACCTATCGGGATCAAACTCTTTCGGATTCTCCCAGTATTGTGGGTCTGCGTGTAGGCCACTAACTGGTATCATGATGTGTGTTCCACGTTCTACGCGACAGACGAGCCCATCGGACCCTCTCAACTCAGTCTCATCTGTACAAACCTTGCTTAGGAATCCCAGAGTAGGTACGAATCTCATCGATTCATTTATTACCTGATCCATGTATGTCATATCCTTCAAGGCTTCATAAGTAATGACACCATCGTATTTATTCAGCACAGACATCACCTCCTCACGTAACTTTTCTTGCACTTTTGGGTTATTGGCCAAATTGAAGCCTATAAAACTTAAGACTGCGCTGGAAGTTTCATAACCGTCGACGAAGAACGACACCGCGTGGGACGTGAGAACTTCTAAGTCAAACTTATCGCCTTCCGTTCGTTCCAGATCAGTCATCAACTGGAGAAAATCGTTTCTGGGTGTCGTCTCCTTCCTTCTTTGTTCCATAATGTCTGCAATGATCGTTCTAAAGAAATGATCAGCCTTTTTCGGTAAAAACCTCGTCTTGAAAATTCTGCCCAACGCCGGTATAAAAAACACAAGGGTGAAGATAATGTTGTTCAAAACGGTCGAATCCAGGAAGGACTTGCCCAATGCATAGAAAGAATCTTTCTCTTTCTCTTCGTTGAAGCTTAAGCCATCGATGCCAAAGCCAGCACTAGATACCACCTGCGAGGTGAATCTGGAGAACAATTCCTTTAGCTCTAACTCCACTTTTCCAGCTTTATCGATTTTTTTGTCCAGATAGCCTTCGAATGTCTGGCACACCTGCTTGACGGTCTCGAGCAGGATTTTCAGTCGCATGCTGGAGAACGCATAGGTCAAGCGCTTTCTCCCGGTCATCCATTTTTCACCGTATGTGAAGAATGGATTGTTCGCCAAAAGAGGATCCAATTTCGGATCGATTTTGAAGCCGTTCTCGTGGAAGTTCGTAAAACTCGTCTGCAGCACTGTTTTTACCAGTTGCGGCTCGCGGACCATCAACGTCGGCGTCATGAAATTGTAGATTCCTACCATGCTGCGATCCCGATAAGCATTGTAGATCCTGCAACACCACTCGCCCATAGTGATCTTTTGTGTGGCGACTTCCCAGACGTGACCGACACCGGGCAAGGCTCCATCAGGGCAAGGTACTCCACGTTTTTGCCAATATTTATAATTTTTCGTCAAGAAGAGGTAGAGAATCACCAGAATTACAAGAATCGACAACACGATCGTGACAGCCATATTACTGTTTTCGAGAAGGACTGAACGATACTGAGTGGTTCAACGTTCAAGAAATACTCGTCAAACGACTGTTATCAATTGCGATTGCATCACACATGCAGTTGGTAGCGAAATAAACGAGCGTAATGGCAGGATGGCGAACGGGTAGATAATCTGAGCTTGTCATGGATTGATTATGTGACGTCGCACAGTGTACATCGGAAACATTATGTAATGTCTTAAAGATTAAAACTAATCTCGTAATGTATTATCAGTTGTTGAATATAGCTTAATTATTTTTATATTATATATAGGCGAACTTGACATTGATATTGAAACGATTCTTGTCCGCTACCCTATATTAAATGCTATAACTAGTGATTCAATAGTGCAATTGCCGGCTATTATTCAATGATAACATGATGTACCATATATACCTGTGTACATTTTCACTATACAATGTTGTATGTAATTTTATATAATATAGGGAAGAGTAATCTAAATCGAACCGTGTTCCAAATAGGACCTTTTTAATTTAAATAAATACGGTTAAGCAGATTTGCGTACTATTTATAATGTAAAGTCCTTATAAGACTGAACATATGTGATAGCAGTTTGACAGTTCTGTCATAATATTCATAAAATAGACGCAAATATGTATTTTCAGCCACCGTGCGAAAATTTTTTTAAAAAAGCAAATCCTTATAAATCATTATTTAAAATGTGTTAAAAATTTGAAAAGTAATTGATTTAAGATAATTAAAGAGTGTAGAATTCAAAAATATCAAGCATTTTGTGATCACATTTTGCGGTTTATTGTAAAATTTGTTCCAAAGTTCGAAAGGACCCGTGTCCAAATTGGACAGTACATTGAATAACTTATAGGCCTCGTTGTAATACTGGTGATCGGCTGACCAGATCTGGTCCAAGCAATTAAATCAGTAAAATATCATGTAAAAATGAAAAAATTTAATTTACATAAAAAAATTTTTTATGTAAAATCACTTGGCGCTGCTAGATCTCGATATAATAACATAGTATTAACAATATTATATGAATGTAATATTAAGAAAAATAAGAAAAATAAGAATGTAATACTTAAAAAATGTAATATTTAAAAAAATAACATATTAATAAGGAAAATTAGAATCATATTAAAAAATATGAATATTTAAAAAAATAAGAAAAGTAAGAAGCATTCCCAATGAGAGTTAAAGTATCTAGTGTATGTATATATGCGATTGAGTTATAGAGTGTAAATTATGAACGTTGTAAATACTATTAAGTTTAAGTCTGAGAAAAATAAATTTAGATTTGTAAACATTCGTTATGAAAGAGAAATAAATAATAAAATTTATTCTTATTCAGTGTAAAGTTAAGATTAAATTTATTACTTTTATTATAATTTATTTTATAATTTAAATTATAATTACCTTTTATTATTTATATTTATTAATTAC
>NW_017295960.1:823834-832972 GCF_001594075.2 Trachymyrmex cornetzi
ATCTGGAGACACTGGTAGTGTCTCGGCGCTAAGTTACGCGCAGCGCCACTGCCGTGGCTACTTTACGCGAGCCGGCGAGTTGCGGCAGATCGAGATTATCGGATCTCAATAAGGACTGTACCGATCAAGTTCTAAGTGTGCTCAAGAGATTGCAACCGCTCGGGATATATAATGAAAGTGTTTTTATTTTTTCTCTACGTGCTCTACGAGCGGAGATATTGTGAAGCAAAATATGAATCTGAAACTTTTATATATTAAGAAACGTCATTGTCAATGACGTCGTCGTCGTCGCCGCTATGGAATTTACGGAAGAATGTTCGGAACAAAATTTGGGACTTTGTCAAATTCATGTATGGCTTACATCTCTGTTTAACTGCAACGAACAATTTCCCAAGTCTGTCAGGAGCTATTGCATATCCATTCTGAAGTATATCTGAAGTATGTAACAAACATAAGTAATATTGTTATCTAATTATTATTATGTACGAGACCTTTTTTACGAAATTCGTTTTCAGATATTATTGAAAATTGGTGCGACTCATCGACTTTACCTCAACTGACTAAACCACTAAAAACTTTATTTTGGAAAGCTGGACCAGTTTGGTATAGCAACTGTATTAATTTGAATCATACTTTAAGACTGATTATTGAAGCATCTTCGCGTTTGCCTAAGAAAGAATTGCAATCGCATTTGTATTTTTGGTGACATTATGTTGAACAGGAATTTAAATGAGTTGTACAGGTAATTGTTTTAAATAAAAAGTAAAAACTGTAAATGGTGGATAATTTAATTTTTGTAGAGCGCTCATTTATATATATATATAGGAATATGTGAGGTAGCATATAATTAACTTAGTAGACAGTCGCTAATTATTATTTGTTTCGTTTGACAGAGAAAAAATATTTCAAAGCTTTTGTTACGATCTTACCAAGTTTACTCCTGAAACCGAGCATAGATGACATCGTAATTTGTACGATCAGTTAAATTTTACGTTTTAAGGAATGGGTCCGGGAAGGATTGATAGGTAAACATGAGTTTATTATCGATAAATTATATAGGCATATAGGCAACCGACTTACTGAGTATATTATATGTTATTTATACAAATTTACCTTTTTAAAAAAAGGTAAAAAAAGCATGACTCTATAATTCAATCGCATATATGTATACACATACTACATACACATACTTTAACTCTCATGCTTCTTATTTTTCTTATTTCTCTAAACATTCATATTTTTTAATACTAATTTTTCTAATTTTTCTTATTAATATACTTCTTATTTATGTTACTTTTCTAAATATTACATTTTCTAAGTATTATATTCTTTTATTTCTCTTATTTTTCTAAATATTACATTCGTATTTTGCTACTATTATTATATCGAGATCTAGTAGCGCCAAGTGTTTTTACACAAAAAATTTTTTTATTTAAATTTGTGATAATATTTTGTATAATATTTTGAAAGAGAATTAAATAACCTACTTTAGTTGGAAGAGGAAATGTCTTTGTATGTGTGAATGAATTGTGATATAATAATTTCATTTAAGAGAAATTTAAATCATTTGGATTGGAATAGGAAGATCCTTCAATAAGATATACATACGTATACTTAGATTTCATTGCCTAAAAATTAAAGATAATACCATTTGGATTTACATTTACATTTACATCAGGAAAGTAATCTCACGAAAACAAATATATTACAAAATCCGTACTGTAGAAAAAAGTAAATCAAAGAAAAAACAGATTTACTAAAAAAAAGAATTAGAAAATCTCGTAATTAAATCGCGACCGAATAACAACCCAAAAAATTTATCAAGAAAAAAGGTAAACAAAAATCTCGTAGTTAAATCGGCCGGATTATGCTCCAAAGACCGCCTTCTGCATTGGCCAGGAAGATCGAAGATACCATTTTTAAAGGTAACTGTGTCTTTGGAGAAAGCTCTATGCTGTATTTTCTCAAGAACGTAGCCAGACACGCTTTTATCTGCAGTTGAGCCATTCTCATTCCTACGCACATTCGCGGTCCTTCGCCGAAAGGAAGAAAGGTGAATTTCTCGATGTTGTGCTTTCTGTCTGGGCCAAACCTATCGGGATCAAACTCTTTGGGATTTTCCCAGTATCGTGGGTCTTCCTGTAGGCCGCTAACTGGTATTATGATGTGCATTCCACGTTCTACGCGATAGACGAGCCCATCGGACCCTCTCAACTCAGTCTCATCTGTACAAACCTTGCTTAGGATTCCCAGAATAGGTACGAATCTCATCGATTCATTTATTACCTGATCCATGTATGTCATATCCTTCAAGGCTTCATAAGTAATGACACCATCGTATTTATTCAGCACAGACATCACCTCCTCGCGTAACTTTTCTTGCACTTTTGGGTTATTGGCCAAGTTGAAACCTATAAAACTTAAGACTGCGCTGGAAGTTTCATAACCGTCGACGAAGAACGACACCGCGTGGGACGTGAGAATTTCTAAGTCAAACTTATCTCCTTCCGTTCGTTCCAGATCAGTCATCAACTGGAGAAAATCGTTTCTGGGTGTTGTCTCCTTCCTTCTTTGTTCCATAATGTCTGCAATGATCGTTCTAAAGAAATGATCAGCCTTTTTCGGTAAAAACCTCGTCTTGAAAATTCTGCCCAACGCCGGTATAAAAAAAACAATGATGAAGATAATGTTGTTCAAAACGGTCGAATCGAGGAAGGACTTGCCCAATGCGTAGAAAGAATCTTTCTCTTTCTCTTCGTTGAAGCTTAAGCCATCTACGCCAAAGCCAGCACTAGATACCACCTGCGAGGTGAATCTGGAGAACAATTCCTTTAGCTCTAACTCCACTTTTCCAGCTTTATCGATTTTTTTGTCCAGATAGCCTTCGAATGTCTGGCACACCTGCTTGACGGTCTCGAGCAGGATTTTCAGTCGCATGCTGGAGAACGCATAGGTCAAGCGCTTTCTCCCGGTCATCCATTTTTCACCGTATGTGAAGAATGGATTGTTCGCCAAAAGAGGATCCAATTTCGGATCGATTTTGAAGCCGTTCTCGTGGAAGTTCGTAAAACTCGTCTGCAGCACTGTCTTCACTAGTTCTGGCTCGCGGACCATCAACATCGGCGTCATGAAATTGTAGATTCCTACCATGCTGCGATCCCGATAAGCATTGTAGATCTTGCAACAACACTCGCTCATAGTGATTTTTTGTGTGGCGACTTCCCAGGCGTGACCGACACCGGGCAAGGCTCCATCAGGGCAAGGTATTCCACGTTTTTGCCAATATTTATAATTTTTCGTCAAGAAGAGGTAGAGAATCACCAGAATTACAAGAATCGACAACACGAGCGTGACCGCCATATTACTGCTTTCGAGAAGGACTGAACGATACTGAGTGGTTCAATGTCCAAGAAATGTTCATCAAACGACTGTTATCAATTGCGATAGCATCACCCAGAAATAACACATGCAGTCGAGCGAAATAAACGAGCGTAATGGCAGGATGGCGTAGATAATCTAAGCTTGTCATGGATTTATTATATGACGTCGCACAGTGTACATCGGTAACATTATGTAATGTCTTAAAGATTAAAAATAATCTCGTAATATCTTATCAGTTGTTGAATACAGCTTAATTATTTTGATATTTCATATAGGCGAACTAGACATTGATATTGAAACGATTCTTGTGTGCTACCCTATATTATAAATGCTATAACTAGTGATTCAGTAGTGCAATTGCCGACTATTATTCAATGATAACATGATGTACCATATATACCTGTGTACGTTTTCACTACACGGAGAAAATTTTATATTTAAAATTACTATAATGTGATAGTAGCGGTCTTCATGTAAATTATAAGTTTAAATGCTATAGTTATTTTTTTAAAAACAATAATATAACGTAATTTTTACACTTTTTCAAAGTAAAAATTTTTTATTACAAAATCAAATATACCTGACAAATTTATTTGCGTATCATAGTAAAAATTAACTGTTTTCATGTTAGAATATGGCTTAACAAAATAATTACTTTATTTATGTGATAAAAATTAGTATTACCATAATAAAAGTTAAGTCGGAATCATGTTGTGAGAGTCCATCGAAAATACAAGACATAGTAAAGTATAATTTAAAATTGTATTAAAACTTAATATAAAATTTTCTTTGTGTATACAATGTTTTATGTAATTTTATACAGTAGAGGGAAGAGTAATTTAAATCGAACCTGTGTTCCAAATAGGACCTTTTTAATTTAAATGAATACGGTTAAGCAGATTTGCGTACTATTTATAATGTAAAGTCCTTATAAGACTGAACATATGTGATAGCAGTTTGACAGTTCTCTGTCATAATAATATTCATAAAATGGACGCAAATATGTATTTTGAGCCACCGTGCGAAAATTTTTTTAAAAAAGCAAATCCTTGTAAATCATTATTTAAAAGGTGTTAAAAATTTTAAAGTAATTGATTTAAGATAATTAAAGAGTGTGGAATTCAAAAATATCCAGCATTTTGTGATCACATTTTGCAGTTTATTGTAAAATTTGTTCCAAAGTTCGAAAGGACCCGTACCCAAATCGGACAGTACAGTGAATAACTTATAAGTCTGATTGTAATACTGGTGACCGGCTGACCAGATCTGGTCCAAGCAATTAAATCAGTAAAATATCATGAGTGATCAGACTCAGATTAGTTGAATTTTATTGATTTCAATTCTAATAATATAAACAGTCTGTAATTTCTTTTTCCGAAAAATTTTTATCTTTGACTGTCAAATTGCTCGTTTTTACTCAATACTAAGAAAAATACATTAAAATATTTTAAAATTCTATCTAAAAATCCATAAAAATAAGAGTTTTCGATTCGAACCAGAGAATAATCCGATTTGGAACTAATGGTCCAATCCGGTGGACCAGAAATAGCGTTTTTACATTTTCCATTATAGTTCAACATAGGTGAGAGATACGTCAAAATGGTCTGAAACAAAAATGAAAGGAATTAAATGATCTTTCCAATGGCACCTTCAATTTTACTATCGGTCTTTATTTACGTCTTATAGAGAGCAAAAACTGCAAATAGGTCCGATTTAGACCACTCTCCCTCATATATAGAATTACATAAGTGTTCTGTCTCTATTATCACATACTGTAATTAATTTATCTATATCTATAATCTGATAGTAAATAGCGAAACGGAATGTAGAAATCTTTGTTATTAGATAGAGTCAAGATAAGGTCAATCTCGATAAACAACTCAAGTGATGCTTTCATTACTCTAATAGCACAAATATAAGTTGAAATAAAAAATATATGACGCTTGAATAAGCAATGAGTATAGTCTATAAGTAGTGTAATCTTTTCCAGAATAATCATCTCTTTTATATAATTTTTTATCCCATCTTTAACAAGAAAATTTTGCAATTAAATATAAATATTCTCCAAAAAAATAGCTACTCCATTGATTTAATTCTCATCAACATTTAAAAAAATTAAGCAAAAAATTTAAACAACTAAGTAATTCCAATGCTGAATCACATAATAATAGCAAATCTATTGTTAATGGAAATCCGAAAACATTTGTTACAATTCCATATGTGCTGATTTTAGCTGAATAATTAAAAAAATTTTTGGAGGATTTTCATATAATGAGACTAGCTTATACGAGTCTAAATAAATTAAACAATTTTATTAAAGTCCATAAAGATTTGTCGCAATCACTGCAATTAATTTTCTATACAACATTAGAACGTGAGAGTAATAGATAATGGTATTTTGATACCATTATCTATTACTCTCAAGTTCCAATGTTGTATATAAAATTAATTGCTGTGGTAGTCCTCAAAAAGGTCACAATATAACGGTTCTAACAATTCCATATCTCTTTCTAAATTTAAATCTTGCTCTTATTTACGAATATAAATAATTTCAAATACTTCTTCTCATCAAGTATCTTAACATTGTTCCAATCAAATTCGTGTCCAGTTTTTCTATGTTGTGTTATAACAGAATGCTGAGAGGTATTCCGCATGATATGATTACGATTCTTAATTTATGGCTCACGCCTCCAAACAGCAAATAGGAGGTCGATACGGCATATGATTTTTAATATTCTGTCCGTTTGGCCTACGTATGACGCACTACAGATGATCCACAATTAATTTTGTAAATTACATTACAGTGCTAAGTAGTCGGTAATTTATCTTTTTAAACTTTGGTAAAGGTATTCAGATTTTTTCAGATCAGTACAGGACTCTTGTGCAAAAGTTATTTTTAGAAAATCTTTTAAATTTCTTGGCAAAAGTGAGAACATAAGGGATGATAAAATATGTAATTAAATTACTTTAATCACGATTACTTTTATTATGATTATTACCGCTGCCATTATGCTGTTTTAATTTACAACGCAGTCTTTTTTTAATACAATTAAAAATTAAATCTAGTGGGTATCCATTGTGAATAACGCTCAAATCAAAATTTATTTTATGGAACATAGGGTGCAATAAATATACGACTCCATCAATCAAACCTATTGGTACCGATCTTTTGACAAATAAGATGAATAATTAAAAGAATAAAAATTTAGGTACCTTGAGGGAAAGATATAGGTTTGCGATACATGCCGTAAATTAAGAAATTGTCCTTTTTATGAGGGTAACATCTAAAAAATTTAATTTATTCCAACCTATCTTAATCGTAAACTATTCTTGGATGATAATTATTAAATACTTCTAAGATTATATCATAGTGCGATGAATGAGTTGAAATTAACACATCATTAACATATTATCTGTAGTAAAAATCAAGATGGAAACAATACTTATTTAACAATCCATTTCTATAAGTCTTGTAGAACCAGATCTGCAACTATGGGTGAACCCATATGAATACACCATATGATTGTTTATAGATTTTTTCATTAAACGTAAAATACGTTGAGAATTAAATTTAAAACTTTTTTAAATTCAGTTTTTGATAATTTCGTATTCTTCTGAATTAAACCCTGCCTGCGTTCAATATTATACTTTCAATTACCAAGTTCAATTATTAAGTTATTACTAAAACATTAATGAATAGAGAAACAACGTCAACAGAAATAAGAACAGAAACTTTCGGAATTTTTAATTTGAATGTATTATCTAATGAAAAATTGTTTTTTACGTGACTTTTCGGATATGTTAAGTTACACGGAGAAAATTTTATATTTAAAATTACTATAATGTGATAGTAGTTGCGGTCTTCATGTAAATTATAAGTTTAAATGCTATAATTATTTTTTTTAAAGCAATAATACAATAATACGTAATTTTTATACTTTTTTATAGTATATTTTATAGTAAAATTTTTTATTACAAAATAAAATCTTGTTGAATGAAAGTTAGTATTGTAAAAATAAGTAAAAAATATATACCTAGCAAATTTTATTTGCGTACCATAGTAAAAATTAATTGTTCATGTTAGAATATGGCTTAACAAAATAATTACTTTATTTATGTGATAAAAATTAGTATTACCATAGTAAAAGTTAAGTCGGAATTATGTAGTAAGGGTCCATACGAAAATTCAAGACATAGTAAAGTGTAATTTAAAATTATATTAAAACTTAATATAAAATTTTCTCCGTGTAGTTTTTATAATTACGTGACCATAAAAAGCAAGATTATGGAGAGATTTACCGATAGAAGATATACAGTGAATTTTGGAACACAGCAACACAGCCTATGTATAACTTCTGACGACTGAGATATCGACTAACAACCGTATCGAACAAACGATATGGTTCATAAGTATCGAGAACATGGCGTCGAACGTGGTCGCAGAAAGCAAACGGGCTACGAATCTAAACGCCTGTGCTGTTTACGGCAGGTAAATAATTTATGGCAATTTCGTAAAACTACGCTGCTCGAGATGATTAAAAGGCCACTGCTCACAATACTTATAAATATGCGCCAAGATTTTGGGAATTTCTTTTCAAGCTCAATCTCCAGCGAATGTTTTAAGAGTTCATTCTCAAACTATCTTAAACTTGTATTCGGGAAAAATTGAGATTGCTAGAGTTTATTATATTTTTATAACTTTAAAATTTATTTGTTTATTTATGTTTTTATTTATCATTGTAGTTTTTATTATATATTTATATTATGTTCATTTTTTTACTTAGTGCAAAATTTATTTCTACATTAATATAGGAAGAAATAATAAAAGAAATCTATTTCTTTTTAGAAATTCTCTCAAATTTTTTATAGCTTTCTAACGCGAAATTTATTACTCCAGAAAAAGTGATAAATAAAAAAATTAATCAATTTCATTTTCATTTATCTTAAAATTTTTGTTTATAACTTTTATATTATCTTATTGATGATTAACTTATTATTAAAATTATTATCTTATAATCATCTTATTTTAAGACAATTTGCGTAAATACAATAGCTTCCTTAATCAATTTCGAGATATTTACATAAAATAATTAAGAGATAAAATCTCAGCAACATTAAAATATTAGCGCTGATTAATTCTTTCATAATCGTGATTAAATAATTGATGACTATAGAGTGCCATCGGTCGGGATGGATCGGACAAGAATCACGTTTTGCACAGATGTAGACAAATCTGTGATCGTACACAACTTCGAGAAACGTGGCTGGACGCAGGTTGGTCCGGAGGATGATTGGAATTTTTATTGGTAATCATAAATTACAATACAAGATTTGTATATTATTTGAGAATTTATTATAACGTTCTATTATTTATTACAGGGCTGTTACACAATCCTGCAGGAATATTTTCAGCGTTGAAACTGGATACAGGATGGATGATAATCAGTAAGACAAAGCAAACTTTTTTATATTATTAATTATATATCTCAGATAGCACTGGACATCCCAAGGACGTCCATTTTAAGTCCAAATCACGTCCGCACGTCCATGGACATAAAATGAACGTCCTTGGTATGTCCGTCATACGGATGTCCTATTCAAAACATTCTATGAATATCCGAATTTGGATTTTACTTTTACTAAATGTTTTTCTTTATATTTTTATTATATTCGTATTATTTACCGAACCAAGAACCAACAAGTATTGAATAACATACTTTTTATATATCTTATATAATATCATATTAATAATATTAC